>NW_026910106.1:0-63001 GCF_963691925.1 Scomber scombrus
ACAAAACGCCCCAACTGTGCTTGATTTTGCTCGTTTTTCAATCAGCCCGCCCCCTGGCCCCTTTTAACAAAAATTTGGGAAAATCCCCATTTTTGACTTTTTCGAAACTACCGGCCCTGTCGTTTTTTTTCAAATTTTGCCCGGTTTGGAAAATCCTTCACAATTTTCCCAAAACGCCCCAACTGTGCTTGATTTTGCTCCTTTCTGACTCAGTCCGCCCCCCTGGCCCCTTTTAGCAAGGTTTGGGAAAATCCCCATTTTTGACTTTTTCGACACTACCGGCCCTGTCTTTTTTTTCTAATTTTACCCGGTTTGGAAAATCCTTCACAATTTTCACAAAACGCCCCAACTGTGCTTGATTTTGCTCCTTTCTGACTCAGTCCGCCCCCTGGCACCTTTTAGCAAGGTTTGGGAAAATCCCCATTTTTGACTTTTTCGACACTACCGGCCCTGTCTTTTTTTCAAATTTTGCCCGGTTTGGAAAATCCTTCACAATTTTCACAAAACGCCCCAACTGTGCTTGATTTTGCTCGTTTTTCAATCAGCCCGCCCCCTGGCCCCTTTTAACAAAAATTTGGGAAAATCCCCATTTTTGACTTTTTCGACACTACCGGCCCTGTCGTTTTTTTCAAATTTTGCCCACTTTGGAAAATCCTTCACAATTTTCTCAAATCGCCCCAACTGTGCTTGATTTTGCTCCTTTTTCACCCAGCCCCCCCCTCTGGCCTCTTTTAGCAAGGTTTGGGAAAATCCCCATTTTTGACTTTTTCGACACTACCGGCCCTGTCTTTTTTTTCAAATTTTACCCGGTTTGGAAAATCCTTCACAATTTTCCCAAAACGCCCCAACTGTGCTTCATTTTGCTCCTTTCTGACTCAGTCCCCCCCCTGGCACCTTTTAGCAAGGTTTGGGAAAATCCCCATTTTTGACTTTTTCGACACTACCGGCCCTGTCTTTTTTTCAAATTTTGCCCGGTTTGGAAAATCCTTCACAATTTTCACAAAACGCCCCAACTGTGCTTGATTTTGCTCGTTTTTCAATCAGCCCGCCCCCTGGCCCCTTTTAACAAAAATTTGGGAAAATCCCCATTTTTGACTTTTTCGACACTACCGGCCCTGTCGTTTTTTTCAAATTTTGCCCGGTTTAAAAAATCCTTCACAATTTTCCCAAAACGCCCCAACTGTGCTTGATTTTGCTCCTTTCTGACTCAGTCCGCCCCCCTGGCCCGTTTTAGCAAGGTTTGGGAAAATCCCAATTTTTGACTTTTTCGACACTACCGGACCTGTCGTTTTTTTCAAATTTTGCCCACTTTGGAAAATCCTTCACGATTTTCTCAAATCGCCCCAACTGTGCTTGATTTTGCTCCTTTTTCACCCAGCCCCCCCCTCTGGCCTCTTTAAGCAAAGTTTGGAAAAATCCCCATTTTTGACTTTTTCGACACTACCGGCACTGTCGTTTTTTTCAAATTTTGCCCGGTTTGGAAAATCCTTCACAATTTTCCCAAAACGCCCCAACTGTGCTTGATTTTGCTCCTTTCTGACTCAGTCCGCCCCCCTGGCCCCTTTTAGCAAGGTTTGGGAAAATCCCCATTTTTGACTTTTTCGACACTACCGGCCCTGTCTTTTTTTTCAATTTATGCCCGGTTTGGAAAATCCTTCACAATTTTCTCAAAACGCCCCAACTGTGCTTGATTTTGCTCATTTCTGACTCAGTCCGCCCCCCTGGCCCCTTTTAGCAAGGTTTGGGAAAATCCGCATTTTTGACTTTTTCGACACTACCGGCCCTGTCGTTTTTTTCAATTTTTGCCCACGTTGGAAAATCCTTCACAATTTTCCCAAAACGCCCCAACTGTGCTTGATTTTGCTCCTTTCTGACTCAGTCCGCCCCCTGGCACCTTTTAGCAAGGTTTGGGAAAATCCCCATTTTTGACTTTTTCGACACTACCGGCCCTGTCGTTTTTTTCAATTTTTGCCCACTTTGGAAAATCCTTCACAATTTTCACACAACGCCCCAACTGTGCTTGATTTTGCTCGTTTTTCAATCAGCCTGCCCCCTGGCCCCTTTTAGCAAATATTTGGGAAAATCCCACTTTTTGACTTTTTCGACACTACCGGCCCTGTCGTTTTTTTCAAATTTTGCCCACTTTGGAAAATCCTTCACAATTTTCTCAAAACGCCCCAACTGTGCTTGATTTTGCTCGTTTCTGACTCAGTCCACCCCCTGGCACCTTTTAGCAAGGTTTGTGAAAATCCCCATTTTTGACTTTTTCGACACTACCGGCCCGTTCGTTTTTTTCAATTTTTGCCCACTTTGGAAAATCCTTCACAATTTTCTCAAAATGCCCCAACTGTGCTTGATTTTGCTCCTTTCTGACTCAGTCCACCCCCTGGCACCTTTTAGCAAGGTTTGTGAAAATCCCCATTTTTGACTTTTTCGACACTACCGGCCCTGTCGTTTTTTTCAATTTTTGCCCACTTTGGAAAATCCTTCACAATTTTCACAAAAAGCCCAACTGTACTTGATTTTGCTCGTTTTTCAATCAGCCCGCCCCCTGGCCCCTTTTAGCAAAAATTTGGGAAAATCCCCATTTTTGACTTTTTCGACACTACCGGCCCTGTCGTTTTTTTCAAATTTTGCCCGGTTTAAAAAATCCTTCACAATTTTCCCAAACGCCCCAACTGTGCTTGATTTTGCTCCTTTCTGACTCAGTCCGCCCCCCTGGCCCATTTTAGCAAGGTTTGGGAAAATCCCCATTTTTGACTTTTTCGACACTACCGGCCCTGTCGTTTTTTTCAAATTTTGCCCACTTTGGAAAATCCTTCACAATTTTCTCAAAACGCCCCAACTGTGCTTGATTTTGCTCCTTTCTGACTCAGTCCACCCCCTGGCACCTTTTAGCAAAAATTTGGGAAAATCCCCATTTTTGACTTTTTCGACACTACCGGCCCTGTCGTTTTTTTCAATTTTGCCCGGTTTGGATAATCCTTCACAATTTTCACAAAACGCCCCAACTGTGCTTGATTTTGCTCCTTTTTCACCCAGCCCCCCCCCTCTGGCCTCTTTAAGCAAAGTTTGGAAAAATCCCCATTTTTGACTTTTTCGACACTACCGGCCCTGTCTTTTTTTTTCAAATTTTGCCCGGTTTGGAAAATCCTTCACAATTTTCACACAACGCCCCAACTGTGCTTGATTTTGCTCCTTCCTCACTCAGCCCGCCCCCCTGGCCCCTTTTAGCAAGGTTTGGGAAAATCCGCATTTTTGACTTTTTCGACACTACCGGCCCTGTCGTTTTTTTCAATTTTTTCCCACTTTGGAAAATCCTTCACAATTTTCCCAAAACGCCCCAACTGTGCTTGATTTTGCTCCTTTCTGACTCAGTCCGCCCCCTGGCACCTTTTAGCAAGGTTTGGGAAAATCCCCATTTTTGACTTTTTCGACACTACCGGCCCTGTCTTTTTTTCAAATTTTGCCCGGTTTGGAAAATCCTTCACAATTTTCACACAACGCCCCAACTGTGCTTGATTTTGCTCCTTTCTCACTCAGCCCGCCCCCCTGGCCCCTTTTAGCAAGGATTCGGGAAAATCCCCATTTTTGACTTTTTCGACACTACCGGCCCTGTCGTTTTTTTCAAATTTTGCCCGGTTTGGAAAATCCTTCACAATTTTCCCAAAACGCCCCAACTGTGCTTGATTTTACTCCTTTCTGACTCAGTCCGCCCCCCTGGCCCCTTTTAGCAAGGTTTGGGAAAATCCCCATTTTTGACTTTTTCGACACTACCGGCCCTGTCTTTTTTTTCAATTTATGCCCGGTTTGGAAAATCCTTCACAATTTTCTCAAAACGCCCCAACTGTGCTTGATTTTGCTCATTTCTGACTCAGTCCGCCCCCCTGGCCCCTTTTAGCAAGGTTTGGGAAAATCCGCATTTTTGACTTTTTCGACACTACCGGCCCTGTCGTTTTTTTCAATTTTTGCCCACGTTGGAAAATCCTTCACAATTTTCCCAAAACGGCCCAACTGTGCTTGATTTTGCTCCTTTCTGACTCAGTCCGCCCCCTGGCACCTTTTAGCAAGGTTTGGGAAAATCCCCATTTTTGACTTTTTCGACACTACCGGCCCTGTCGTTTTTTTTCAAATTTTGCCCGGTTTGGAAAATCCTTCACAATTTTCACACAACGCCCCAACTGTGCTTGATTTTGCTCCTTTCTCACTCAGCCCGCCCCCCTGGCCCCTTTTAGCAAAGATTTGGGAAAATCCCCATTTTTGACTTTTTCGACACTACCGGCCCTGTCGTTTTTTTCAAATTTTGCCCGGTTTGGAAAATCCTTCACAATTTTCCCAAAACGCCCCAACTGTGCTTGATTTTACTCCTTTCTGACTCAGTCCGCCCCCCTGGCCCCTTTTAGCAAGGTTTGGGAAAATCCCCATTTTTGACTTTTTCGACACTACCGGCCCTGTCTTTTTTTTCAATTTATGCCCGGTTTGGAAAATCCTTCACAATTTTCTCAAAACGCCCCAACTGTGCTTGATTTTGCTCATTTCTGACTCAGTCCGCCCCCCTGGCCCCTTTTAGCAAGGTTTGGGAAAATCCGCATTTTTGACTTTTTCGACACTACCGGCCCTGTCGTTTTTTTCAATTTTTGCCCACGTTGGAAAATCCTTCACAATTTTCCCAAAACGCCCCAACTGTGCTTGATTTTGCTCCTTTCTGACTCAGTCCGCCCCCTGGCACCTTTTAGCAAGGTTTGGGAAAATCCCCATTTTTGACTTTTTCGACACTACCGGCCCTGTCGTTTTTTTCAATTTTTGCCCACTTTGGAAAATCCTTCACAATTTTCACACAACGCCCCAACTGTGCTTGATTTTGCTCGTTTTTCAATCAGCCTGCCCCCTGGCCCCTTTTAGCAAATATTTGGGAAAATCCCACTTTTTGACTTTTTCGACACTACCGGCCCTGTCGTTTTTTTCAAATTTTGCCCACTTTGGAAAATCCTTCACAATTTTCTCAAAACGCCCCAACTGTGCTTGATTTTGCTCCTTTCTGACTCAGTCCACCCCCTGGCACCTTTTAGCAAGGTTTGTGAAAATCCCCATTTTTGACTTTTTCGACACTACCGGCCCGTTCGTTTTTTTCAATTTTTGCCCACTTTGGAAAATCCTTCACAATTTTCTCAAAACGCCCCAACTGTGCTTGATTTTGCTCCTTTCTGACTCAGTCCACCCCCTGGCACCTTTTAGCAAGGTTTGTGAAAATCCCCATTTTTGACTTTTTCGACACTACCGGCCCTGTCGTTTTTTTCAATTTTTGCCCACTTTGGAAAATCCTTCACAATTTTCACAAAAAGCCCAACTGTACTTGATTTTGCTCGTTTTTCAATCAGCCCGCCCCCTGGCCCCTTTTAGCAAAAATTTGGGAAAATCCCCATTTTTGACTTTTTCGACACTACCGGCCCTGTCGTTTTTTTCAAATTTTGCCCGGTTTAAAAAATCCTTCACAATTTTCCCAAACGCCCCAACTGTGCTTGATTTTGCTCCTTTCTGACTCAGTCCGCCCCCCTGGCCCATTTTAGCAAGGTTTGGGAAAATCCCCATTTTTGACTTTTTCGACACTACCGGACCTGTCGTTTTTTTCAAATTTTGCCCACTTTGGAAAATCCTTCACAATTTTCTCAAAACGCCCCAACTGTGCTTGATTTTGCTCCTTTCTGACTCAGTCCACCCCCTGGCACCTTTTAGCAAAAATTTGGGAAAATCCCCATTTTTGACTTTTTCGACACTACCGGCCCTGTCGTTTTTTTCAATTTTTGCCCACTTTGGAAAATCCTTCACAATTTTCCCAAAACGCCCCAACTGTGCTTGATTTTGCTCCTTTCTGACTCAGTCCGCCCCCTGGCACCTTTTAGCAAGGTTTGGGAAAATCCCCATTTTTGACTTTTTCGACACTACCGGCCCTGTCTTTTTTTCAAATTTTGCCCGGTTTGGAAAATCCTTCACAATTTTCACACAACGCCCCAACTGTGCTTGATTTTGCTCCTTTCTCACTCAGCCCGCCCCCCTGGCCCCTTTTAGCAAGGATTCGGGAAAATCCCCATTTTTGACTTTTTCGACACTACCGGCCCTGTCGTTTTTTTCAAATTTTGCCCGGTTTGGAAAATCCTTCACAATTTTCCCAAAACGCCCCAACTGTGCTTGATTTTGCTCATTTCTGACTCAGTCCGCCCCCCTGGCCCCTTTTAGCAAAGTTTGGGAAAATCCGCATTTTTGACTTTTTCGACACTACCGGCCCTGTCTTTTTTTCAAATTTTGCCCGGTTTGGAAAATCCTTCACAATTTTCACAAAACGCCCCAACTGTGCTTGATTTTGCTCGTTTTTCAATCAGCCCGCCCCCTGGCCCCTTTTAGCAAAAATTTGGGAAAATCACAATTTTTGACTTTTTCGACACTACCGGACCTGTCGTTTTTTTCAAATTTTGCCCGGTTTGGAAAATCCTTCACAATTTTCCCAAAACGCCCCAACTGTGCTTGATTTTGCTCCTTTCTGACTCAGTCCGCCCCCCTGGCCCCTTTTAGCAAGGTTTGGGAAAATCCCCATTTTTGACTTTTTCGACACTACTTTGACTTTTTTTTCAAATTTTACCCGGTTTGGAAAATCCTTCACAATTTTCCCAAAACGCCCCAACTGTGCTTGATTTTGCTCGTTTTTCACTCAGCCCGCCCCCTGGCCCCTTTTAGCAAAGATTTGGGAAAATCCGCATTTTTGACTTTTTCGACACTACCGGCCCTGTCGTTTTTTTCAAATTTTGCCCGGTTTGGAAAATCCTTCACAATTTTCACACAACGCCCCAACTGTGCTTGATTTTGCTCCTTTCTGACTCAGCCCGCCCCCCTGGCCCCTTTTAGCAAGGTTTGGGAAAATCCCCATTTTTGACTTTTTCGACACTACCGGCCCTGTCTTTTTTTTCAAATTTTGCCCGGTTTGGAAAATCCTTCACAATTTTCACACAACGCCCCAACTGTGCTTGATTTTGCTCCTTTCTCACTCAGCCCACCCCCCTGGCCCCTTTTAGAAAGGATTCGGGAAAATCCCCATTTTTGACTTTTTCGACACTACCGGCCCTGTCGTTTTTTTCAAATTTTGCCCGGTTTGGAAAATCCTTCACAATTTTCCCAAAACGCCCCAACTGTGCTTGATTTTGCTCATTTCTGACTCAGTCCGCCCCCCTGGCCCCTTTTAGCAAGGTTTGGGAAAATCCGCATTTTTGACTTTTTCGACACTACCGGCCCTGTCGTTTTTTTCAATTTTTGCCCACTTTGGAAAATCCTTCACAATTTTCCCAAAACGCCCCAACTGTGCTTGATTTTGCTCCTTTCTGACTCAGTCCGCCCCCTGGCACCTTTTAGCAAGGTTTGGGAAAATCCCCATTTTTGACTTTTTCGACACTACCGGCCCTGTCTTTTTTTCAAATTTTGCCCGGTTTGGAAAATCCTTCACAATTTTCACAAAACGCCCCAACTGTGCTTGATTTTGCTCGTTTTTCAATCAGCCCGCCCCCTGGCCCCTTTTAGCAAAAATTTGGGAAAATCCCAATTTTTGACTTTTTCGACACTACTTTGACTTTTTTTTCAAATTTTACCCGGTTTGGAAAATCCTTCACAATTTTCCCAAAACGCCCCAACTGTGCTTGATTTTGCTCGTTTTTCACTCAGCCCGCCCCCTGGCCCCTTTTAGCAAAGATTTGGGAAAATCCGCATTTTTGACTTTTTCGACACTACCGGCCCTGTCGTTTTTTTCAAATTTTGCCCGGTTTGGAAAATCCTTCACAATTTTCCCAAAATGCCCCAACTGTGCTTGATTTTGCTCCTTTCTTACTCTGTCCGCCCCCCTGGCCCCTTTTAGCAAGGTTTGGGAAAATCCGCATTTTTGACTTTTTCGACACTACCGGCCCTGTCGTTTTTTTCAATTTTTGCCCACTTTGGAAAATCCTTCACAATTTTCACACAACGCCCCAACTGTGCTTGATTTTGCTCCTTTCTGACTCAGCCCGCCCCCCTGGCCCCTTTTAGCAAGGTTTGGGAAAATCCGCATTTTTGACTTTTTCGACACTACCGGCCCTGTCGTTTTTTTCAATTTTTGCCCACTATGGAAAATCCTTCACAATTTTCACAAAACGCCCCAACTGTGCTTGATTTTGCTCGTTTTTCACTCAGCCCCCCCCTCTGGCCTCTTTAAGCAAATTTTGTGAAAATCCCCATTTTTGACTTTTTCGACACTACCGGCCCTGTCTTTTTTTTCAAATTTTGCCCGGTTTGGAAAATCCTTCACAATTTTCACACAACGCCCCAACTGTGCTTGATTTTGCTCCTTTCTCACTCAGCCCGCCCCCCTGGCCCCTTTTAGCAAGGTTTGGGAAAATCCCCATTTTTGACTTTTTCGACACTACCGGCCCTGTCGTTTTATTCAAATTTTGCCCGGTTTGGAAAATCCTTCACAATTTTCCCAAAACGCCCCAACTGTGCTTGATTTTACTCCTTTCTGACTCAGTCCGCCCCCCTGGCCCCTTTTAGCAAGGTTTGGGAAAATCCCCATTTTTGACTTTTTCGACACTACCGGCCCTGTCTTTTTTTTCAATTTATGCCCGGTTTGGAAAATCCTTCACAATTTTCTCAAAACGCCCCAACTGTGCTTGATTTTGCTCATTTCTGACTCAGTCCGCCCCCCTGGCCCCTTTTAGCAAGGTTTGGGAAAATCCGCATTTTTGACTTTTTCGACACTACCGGCCCTGTCGTTTTTTTCAATTTTTGCCCACGTTGGAAAATCCTTCACAATTTTCCCAAAACGGCCCAACTGTGCTTGATTTTGCTCCTTTCTGACTCAGTCCGCCCCCTGGCACCTTTTAGCAAGGTTTGGGAAAATCCCCATTTTTGACTTTTTCGACACTACCGGCCCTGTCGTTTTTTTTCAAATTTTGCCCGGTTTGGAAAATCCTTCACAATTTTCCCAAAACGCCCCAACTGTGCTTGATTTTGCTCCTTTCTGACTCAGTCCGCCCCCCTGGCCCCTTTTAGCAAGGTTTGGGAAAATCCCCATTTTTGACTTTTTCGACACTACCGGCCCTGTCTTTTTTTTCAATTTATGCCCGGTTTGGAAAATCCTTCACAATTTTCTCAAAACGCCCCAACTGTGCTTGATTTTGCTCATTTCTGACTCAGTCCGCCCCCCTGGCCCCTTTTAGCAAGGTTTGGGAAAATCCGCATTTTTGACTTTTTCGACACTACCGGCCCTGTCGTTTTTTTCAATTTTTGCCCACGTTGGAAAATCCTTCACAATTTTCCCAAAACGCCCCAACTGTGCTTGATTTTGCTCCTTTCTGACTCAGTCCGCCCCCTGGCACCTTTTAGCAAGGTTTGGGAAAATCCCCATTTTTGACTTTTTCGACACTACCGGCCCTGTCGTTTTTTTCAATTTTTGCCCACTTTGGAAAATCCTTCACAATTTTCACACAACGCCCCAACTGTGCTTGATTTTGCTCGTTTTTCAATCAGCCTGCCCCCTGGCCCCTTTTAGCAAATATTTGGGAAAATCCCACTTTTTGACTTTTTCGACACTACCGGCCCTGTCGTTTTTTTCAAATTTTGCCCACTTTGGAAAATCCTTCACAATTTTCTCAAAACGCCCCAACTGTGCTTGATTTTGCTCCTTTCTGACTCAGTCCACCCCCTGGCACCTTTTAGCAAGGTTTGTGAAAATCCCCATTTTTGACTTTTTCGACACTACCGGCCCTGTCGTTTTTTTCAATTTTTGCCCACTTTGGAAAATCCTTCACAATTTTCACAAAAAGCCCAACTGTACTTGATTTTGCTCGTTTTTCAATCAGCCCGCCCCCTGGCCCCTTTTAGCAAAAATTTGGGAAAATCCCCATTTTTGACTTTTTCGACACTACCGGCCCTGTCGTTTTTTTCAAATTTTGCCCGGTTTAAAAAATCCTTCACAATTTTCCCAAACGCCCCAACTGTGCTTGATTTTGCTCCTTTCTGACTCAGTCCGCCCCCCTGGCCCATTTTAGCAAGGTTTGGGAAAATCCCCATTTTTGACTTTTTCGACACTACCGGACCTGTCGTTTTTTTCAAATTTTGCCCACTTTGGAAAATCCTTCACAATTTTCTCAAAACGCCCCAACTGTGCTTGATTTTGCTCCTTTCTGACTCAGTCCACCCCCTGGCACCTTTTAGCAAAAATTTGGGAAAATCCCCATTTTTGACTTTTTCGACACTACCGGCCCTGTCGTTTTTTTCAATTTTGCCCGGTTTGGATAATCCTTCACAATTTTCACAAAACGCCCCAACTGTGCTTGATTTTGCTCCTTTTTCACCCAGCCCCCCCCCTCTGGCCTCTTTAAGCAAAGTTTGGAAAAATCCCCATTTTTGACTTTTTCGACACTACCGGCCCTGTCTTTTTTTTTCAAATTTTGCCCGGTTTGGAAAATCCTTCACAATTTTCACACAACGCCCCAACTGTGCTTGATTTTGCTCCTTCCTCACTCAGCCCGCCCCCCTGGCCCCTTTTAGCAAGGTTTGGGAAAATCCGCATTTTTGACTTTTTCGACACTACCGGCCCTGTCGTTTTTTTCAATTTTTGCCCACTTTGGAAAATCCTTCACAATTTTCCCAAAACGCCCCAACTGTGCTTGATTTTGCTCCTTTCTGACTCAGTCCGCCCCCTGGCACGTTTTAGCAAGGTTTGGGAAAATCCCCATTTTTGACTTTTTCGACACTACCGGCCCTGTCTTTTTTTCAAATTTTGCCCGGTTTGGAAAATCCTTCACAATTTTCACACAACGCCCCAACTGTGCTTGATTTTGCTCCTTTCTCACTCAGCCCGCCCCCCTGGCCCCTTTTTTGCAAGGATTCGGGAAAATCCCCATTTTTGACTTTTTCGACACTACCGGCCCTGTCGTTTTTTTCAAATTTTGCCCGGTTTGGAAAATCCTTCACAATTTTCCCAAAACGCCCCAACTGTGCTTGATTTTGCTCATTTCTGACTCAGTCCGCCCCCCTGGCCCCTTTTAGCAAAGTTTGGGAAAATCCGCATTTTTGACTTTTTCGACACTACCGGCCCTGTCTTTTTTTCAAATTTTGCCCGGTTTGGAAAATCCTTCACAATTTTCACAAAACGCCCCAACTGTGCTTGATTTTGCTCGTTTTTCAATCAGCCCGCCCCCTGGCCCCTTTTAGCAAAAATTTGGGAAAATCACAATTTTTGACTTTTTCGACACTACCGGACCTGTCGTTTTTTTCAAATTTTGCCCGGTTTGGAAAATCCTTCACAATTTTCCCAAAACGCCCCAACTGTGCTTGATTTTGCTCCTTTCTGACTCAGTCCGCCCCCCTGGCCCCTTTTAGCAAGGTTTGGGAAAATCCCCATTTTTGACTTTTTCGACACTACTTTGACTTTTTTTTCAAATTTTACCCGGTTTGGAAAATCCTTCACAATTTTCCCAAAACGCCCCAACTGTGCTTGATTTTGCTCGTTTTTCACTCAGCCCGCCCCCTGGCCCCTTTTAGCAAAGATTTGGGAAAATCCGCATTTTTGACTTTTTCGACACTACCGGCCCTGTCGTTTTTTTCAAATTTTGCCCGGTTTGGAAAATCCTTCACAATTTTCCCAAAATGCCCCAACTGTGCTTGATTTTGCTCCTTTATTACTTAGTCTGCCCCCCTGGCCCCTTTTAGCAAGGTTTTGGAAAATCCGCATTTTTGACTTTTTCGACACTACCGGCCCTGTCGTTTTTTTCAAATTTTGCCCACTTTGGAAAATCCTTCACAATTTTCACACAACGCCCCAACTGTGCTTGATTTTGCTCCTTTCTGACTCAGCCCGCCCCCCTGGCCCCTTTTAGCAAGGTTTGGGAAAATCCCCATTTTTGACTTTTTCGACACTACCGGCCCTGTCGTTTTTTTTCAATTTTTGCCCACTATGGAAAATCCTTCACAATTTTCACAAACGCCCCAACTGTGCTTGATTTTGCTCGTTTTTCACTCAGCCCCCCCCTCTGGCCTCTTTAAGCAAATTTTGTGAAAATCCCCATTTTTGACTTTTTCGACACTACCGGCCCTGTCTTTTTTTTCAAATTTTGCCCGGTTTAGAAAATCCTTCACAATTTTCCCAAAACGCCCCAACTGTGCTTGATTTTGCTCATTTCTGACTCAGTCCGCCCCCCTGGCCCCTTTTAGCAAGGTTTGGGAAAATCCGCATTTTTGACTTTTTCGACACTACCGGCCCTGTCGTTTTTTTCAATTTTTGCCCACGTTGGAAAATCCTTCACAATTTTCACACAACGCCCCAACTGTGCTTGATTTTGCTCCTTTCTCACTCAGCCCGCCCCCCTGGCCCCTTTTAGCAAGGTTTGGGAAAATCCCCATTTTTGACTTTTTCGACACTACCGGCCCTGTCGTTTTATTCAAATTTTGCCCGGTTTGGAAAATCCTTCACAATTTTCACACAACGCCCCAACTGTGCTTGATTTTGCTCCTTTCTCACTCAGTCCGCCCCCCTGGCCCCTTTTAGCAAGGTTTGGGAAAATCCCCATTTTTGACTTTTTCGACACTACCGGCCCTGTCGTTTTATTCAAATTTTGCCCGGTTTGGAAAATCCTTCACAATTTTCCCAAAACGCCCCAACTATGCTTGATTTTACTCCTTTCTGACTCAGTCCGCCCCCCTGGCCCCTTTTAGCAAGGTTTGGGAAAATCCCCATTTTTGACTTTTTCGACACTACCGGCCCTGTCTTTTTTTTCAATTTATGCCCGGTTTGGAAAATCCTTCACAATTTTCTCAAAACGCCCCAACTGTGCTTGATTTTGCTCATTTCTGACTCAGTCCGCCCCCCTGGCCCCTTTTAGCAAGGTTTGGGAAAATCCGCATTTTTGACTTTTTCGACACTACCGGCCCTGTCGTTTTTTTCAATTTTTGCCCACGTTGGAAAATCCTTCACAATTTTCACAAAACGCCCCAACTGTGCTTGATTTTGCTCCTTTCTGACTCAGTCCGCCCCCTGGCACCTTTTAGCAAGGTTTGGGAAAATCCCCATTTTTGACTTTTTCGACACTACCGGCCCTGTCGTTTTTTTCAATTTTTGCCCACTTTGGAAAATCCTTCACAATTTTCACACAACGCCCCAACTGTGCTTGATTTTGCTCGTTTTTCAATCAGCCTGCCCCCTGGCCCCTTTTAGCAAATATTTGGGAAAATCCCACTTTTTGACTTTTTCGACACTACCGGCCCTGTCGTTTTTTTCAAATTTTGCCCACTTTGGAAAATCCTTCACAATTTTCTCAAAACGCCCCAACTGTGCTTGATTTTGCTCCTTTCTGACTCAGTCCACCCCCTGGCACCTTTTAGCAAGGTTTGTGAAAATCCCCATTTTTGACTTTTTCGACACTACCGGCCCGTTCGTTTTTTTCAATTTTTGCCCACTTTGGAAAATCCTTCACAATTTTCTCAAAACGCCCCAACTGTGCTTGATTTTGCTCCTTTCTGACTCAGTCCACCCCCTGGCACCTTTTAGCAAGGTTTGTGAAAATCCCCATTTTTGACTTTTTCGACACTACCGGCCCTGTCGTTTTTTTCAATTTTTGCCCACTTTGGAAAATCCTTCACAATTTTCACAAAAAGCCCAACTGTACTTGATTTTGCTCGTTTTTCAATCAGCCCGCCCCCTGGCCCCTTTTAGCAAAAATTTGGGAAAATCCCCATTTTTGACTTTTTCGACACTACCGGCCCTGTCGTTTTTTTCAAATTTTGCCCGGTTTAAAAAATCCTTCACAATTTTCCCAAACGCCCCAACTGTGCTTGATTTTGCTCCTTTCTGACTCAGTCCGCCCCCCTGGCCCATTTTAGCAAGGTTTGGGAAAATCCCCATTTTTGACTTTTTCGACACTACCGGACCTGTCGTTTTTTTCAAATTTTGCCCACTTTGGAAAATCCTTCACAATTTTCTCAAAACGCCCCAACTGTGCTTGATTTTGCTCCTTTCTGACTCAGTCCACCCCCTGGCACCTTTTAGCAAAAATTTGGGAAAATCCCCATTTTTGACTTTTTCGACACTACCGGCCCTGTCGTTTTTTTCAATTTTGCCCGGTTTGGATAATCCTTCACAATTTTCACAAAACGCCCCAACTGTGCTTGATTTTGCTCCTTTTTCACCCAGCCCCCCCCTCTGGCCTCTTTAAGCAAAGTTTGGAAAAATCCCCATTTTTGACTTTTTCGACACTACCGGCCCTGTCTTTTTTTTCAAATTTTGCCCGGTTTGGAAAATCCTTCACAATTTTCACACAACGCCCCAACTGTGCTTGATTTTGCTCCTTCCTCACTCAGCCCGCCCCCCTGGCCCCTTTTAGCAAGGTTTGGGAAAATCCGCATTTTTGACTTTTTCGACACTACCGGCCCTGTCGTTTTTTTCAATTTTTGCCCACTTTGGAAAATCCTTCACAATTTTCCCAAAACGCCCCAACTGTGCTTGATTTTGCTCCTTTCTGACTCAGTCCGCCCCCTGGCACCTTTTAGCAAGGTTTGGGAAAATCCCCATTTTTGACTTTTTCGACACTACCGGCCCTGTCTTTTTTTCAAATTTTGCCCGGTTTGGAAAATCCTTCACAATTTTCACACAACGCCCCAACTGTGCTTGATTTTGCTCCTTTCTCACTCAGCCCGCCCCCCTGGCCCCTTTTTTGCAAGGATTCGGGAAAATCCCCATTTTTGACTTTTTCGACACTACCGGCCCTGTCGTTTTTTTCAATTTATGCCCGGTTTGGAAAATCCTTCACAATTTTCACAAAACGCCCCAACTGTGCTTGATTTTGCTCGTTTTTCAATCAGCCCGCCCCCTGGCCCCTTTTAGCAAAAATTTGGGAAAATCACAATTTTTGACTTTTTCGACACTACCGGACCTGTCGTTTTTTTCAAATTTTGCCCGGTTTGGAAAATCCTTCACAATTTTCCCAAAACGCCCCAACTGTGCTTGATTTTGCTCCTTTCTGACTCAGTCCGCCCCCCTGGCCCCTTTTAGCAAAGTTTGGGAAAATCCCCATTTTTGACTTTTTCGACACTACCGGACCTGTCGTTTATTTCAAATTTTGCCCGGTTTGGAAAATCCTTCACAATTTTCTCAAAACGCCCCAACTGTGCTTGATTTTGCTCATTTCTGACTCAGTCCGCCCCCCTGGCCCCTTTTAGCAAGGTTTGGGAAAATCCGCATTTTTGACTTTTTCGACACTACCGGCCCTGTCGTTTTTTTCAAATTTTGCCCGGTTTGGAAAATCCTTCACAATTTTCCCAAAATGCCCCAACTGTGCTTGATTTTGCTCCTTTATTACTTAGTCTGCCCCCCTGGCCCCTTTTAGCAAGGTTTTGGAAAATCCGCATTTTTGACTTTTTCGACACTACCGGCCCTGTCGTTTTTTTCAAATTTTGCCCACTTTGGAAAATCCTTCACAATTTTCACACAACGCCCCAACTGTGCTTGATTTTGCTCCTTTCTGACTCAGCCCGCCCCCCTGGCCCCTTTTAGCAAGGTTTGGGAAAATCCCCATTTTTGACTTTTTCGACACTACCGGCCCTGTCGTTTTTTTTCAATTTTTGCCCACTATGGAAAATCCTTCACAATTTTCACAAAACGCCCCAACTGTGCTTGATTTTGCTCGTTTTTCACTCAGCCCCCCCCTCTGGCCTCTTTAAGCAAATTTTGTGAAAATCCCCATTTTTGACTTTTTCGACACTACCGGCCCTGTCTTTTTTTTCAAATTTTGCCCGGTTTGGAAAATCCTTCACAATTTTCCCAAAACGCCCCAACTGTGCTTGATTTTGCTCATTTCTGACTCAGTCCGCCCCCCTGGCCCCTTTTAGCAAGGTTTGGGAAAATCCGCATTTTTGACTTTTTCGACACTACCGGCCCTGTCTTTTTTTCAAATTTTGCCCGGTTTGGAAAATCCTTCACAATTTTCACACAACGCCCCAACTGTGCTTGATTTTGCTCCTTTCTCACTCAGCCCGCCCCCCTGGCCCCTTTTAGCAAGTTTTGGGAAAATCCCCATTTTTGACTTTTTCGACACTACCGGCCCTGTCGTTTTATTCAAATTTTGCCCGGTTTGGAAAATCCTTCACAATTTTCCCAAAACGCCCCAACTATGCTTGATTTTACTCCTTTCTGACTCAGTCCGCCCCCCTGGCCCCTTTTAGCAAGGTTTGGGAAAATCCCCATTTTTGACTTTTTCGACACTACCGGCCCTGTCTTTTTTTTCAATTTATGCCCGGTTTGGAAAATCCTTCACAATTTTCTCAAAACGCCCCAACTGTGCTTGATTTTGCTCATTTCTGACTCAGTCCGCCCCCCTGGCCCCTTTTAGCAAGGTTTGGGAAAATCCGCATTTTTGACTTTTTCGACACTACCGGCCCTGTCGTTTTTTTCAATTTTTGCCCACGTTGGAAAATCCTTCACAATTTTCCCAAAACGGCCCAACTGTGCTTGATTTTGCTCCTTTCTGACTCAGTCCGCCCCCCTGGCCCCTTTTAGCAAAGTTTGGGAAAATCCCCATTTTTGACTTTTTCGACACTACCGGCCCTGTCGTTTTTTTCAATTTATGCCCGGTTTGGAAAATCCTTCACAATTTTCACAAAACGCCCCAACTGTGCTTGATTTTGCTCGTTTTTCAATCAGCCCGCCCCCTGGCCCCTTTTAGCAAAAATTTGGGAAAATCACAATTTTTGACTTTTTCGACACTACCGGACCTGTCGTTTTTTTCAAATTTTGCCCGGTTTGGAAAATCCTTCACAATTTTCCCAAAACGCCCCAACTGTGCTTGATTTTGCTCCTTTCTGACTCAGTCCGCCCCCCTGGCCCCTTTTAGCAAAGTTTGGGAAAATCCCCATTTTTGACTTTTTCGACACTACCGGACCTGTCGTTTATTTCAAATTTTGCCCGGTTTGGAAAATCCTTCACAATTTTCTCAAAACGCCCCAACTGTGCTTGATTTTGCTCATTTCTGACTCAGTCCGCCCCCCTGGCCCCTTTTAGCAAGGTTTGGGAAAATCCGCATTTTTGACTTTTTCGACACTACCGGCCCTGTCGTTTTTTTCAAATTTTGCCCGGTTTGGAAAATCCTTCACAATTTTCCCAAAATGCCCCAACTGTGCTTGATTTTGCTCCTTTATTACTTAGTCTGCCCCCCTGGCCCCTTTTAGCAAGGTTTTGGAAAATCCGCATTTTTGACTTTTTCGACACTACCGGCCCTGTCGTTTTTTTCAAATTTTGCCCACTTTGGAAAATCCTTCACAATTTTCACACAACGCCCCAACTGTGCTTGATTTTGCTCCTTTCTGACTCAGCCCGCCCCCCTGGCCCCTTTTAGCAAGGTTTGGGAAAATCCCCATTTTTGACTTTTTCGACACTACCGGCCCTGTCGTTTTTTTTCAATTTTTGCCCACTATGGAAAATCCTTCACAATTTTCACAAAACGCCCCAACTGTGCTTGATTTTGCTCGTTTTTCACTCAGCCCCCCCCTCTGGCCTCTTTAAGCAAATTTTGTGAAAATCCCCATTTTTGACTTTTTCGACACTACCGGCCCTGTCTTTTTTTTCAAATTTTGCCCGGTTTGGAAAATCCTTCACAATTTTCCCAAAACGCCCCAACTGTGCTTGATTTTGCTCATTTCTGACTCAGTCCGCCCCCCTGGCCCCTTTTAGCAAGGTTTGGGAAAATCCGCATTTTTGACTTTTTCGACACTACCGGCCCTGTCTTTTTTTCAAATTTTGCCCGGTTTGGAAAATCCTTCACAATTTTCACACAACGCCCCAACTGTGCTTGATTTTGCTCCTTTCTCACTCAGCCCGCCCCCCTGGCCCCTTTTAGCAAGTTTTGGGAAAATCCCCATTTTTGACTTTTTCGACACTACCGGCCCTGTCGTTTTATTCAAATTTTGCCCGGTTTGGAAAATCCTTCACAATTTTCCCAAAACGCCCCAACTATGCTTGATTTTACTCCTTTCTGACTCAGTCCGCCCCCCTGGCCCCTTTTAGCAAGGTTTGGGAAAATCCCCATTTTTGACTTTTTCGACACTACCGGCCCTGTCTTTTTTTTCAATTTATGCCCGGTTTGGAAAATCCTTCACAATTTTCTCAAAACGCCCCAACTGTGCTTGATTTTGCTCATTTCTGACTCAGTCCGCCCCCCTGGCCCCTTTTAGCAAGGTTTGGGAAAATCCGCATTTTTGACTTTTTCGACACTACCGGCCCTGTCGTTTTTTTCAATTTTTGCCCACGTTGGAAAATCCTTCACAATTTTCCCAAAACGGCCCAACTGTGCTTGATTTTGCTCCTTTCTGACTCAGTCCGCCCCCTGGCACCTTTTAGCAAGGTTTGGGAAAATCCCCATTTTTGACTTTTTCGACACTACCGGCCCTGTCGTTTTTTTTCAAATTTTGCCCGGTTTGGATAATCCTTCACAATTTTCACAAAACGCCCCAACTGTGCTTGATTTTGCTCCTTTTTCACCCAGCCCCCCCCTCTGGCCTCTTTAAGCAAAGTTTGGAAAAATCCCCATTTTTGACTTTTTCGACACTACCGGCCCTGTCTTTTTTTTTCAAATTTTGCCCGGTTTGGAAAATCCTTCACAATTTTCACACAACGCCCCAACTGTGCTTGATTTTGCTCCTTTCTCACTCAGCCCGCCCCCCTGGCCCCTTTTAGCAAGGTTTGGGAAAATCCGCATTTTTGACTTTTTCGACACTACCGGCCCTGTCGTTTTTTTCAATTTTTGCCCACTTTGGAAAATCCTTCACAATTTTCCCAAAACGCCCCAACTGTGCTTGATTTTGCTCCTTTCTGACTCAGTCCGCCCCCTGGCACCTTTTAGCAAGGTTTGGGAAAATCCCCATTTTTGACTTTTTCGACACTACCGGCCCTGTCTTTTTTTCAAATTTTGCCCGGTTTGGAAAATCCTTCACAATTTTCACACAACGCCCCAACTGTGCTTGATTTTGCTCCTTTCTCACTCAGCCCGCCCCCCTGGCCCCTTTTAGCAAGGATTCGGGAAAATCCCCATTTTTGACTTTTTCGACACTACCGGCCCTGTCGTTTTTTTCAAATTTTGCCCGGTTTGGAAAATCCTTCACAATTTTCCCAAAACGCCCCAACTGTGCTTGATTTTGCTCGTTTTTCACTCAGCCCGCCCCCTGGCCCCTTTTAGCAAAGATTTGGGAAAATCCGCATTTTTGACTTTTTCGACACTACCGGCCCTGTCGTTTTTTTCAAATTTTGCCCGGTTTGGAAAATCCTTCACAATTTTCCCAAAATGCCCCAACTGTGCTTGATTTTGCTCCTTTATTACTTAGTCTGCCCCCCTGGCCCCTTTTAGCAAGGTTTTGGAAAATCCGCATTTTTGACTTTTTCGACACTACCGGCCCTGTCGTTTTTTTCAAATTTTGCCCACTTTGGAAAATCCTTCACAATTTTCACACAACGCCCCAACTGTGCTTGATTTTGCTCCTTTCTGACTCAGCCCGCCCCCCTGGCCCCTTTTAGCAAGGTTTGGGAAAATCCCCATTTTTTACTTTTTCGACACTACCGGCCCTGTCGTTTTTTTTCAATTTTTGCCCACTATGGAAAATCCTTCACAATTTTCACAAAACGCCCCAACTGTGCTTGATTTTGCTCGTTTTTCACTCAGCCCCCCCCTCTGGCCTCTTTAAGCAAATTTTGTGAAAATCCCCATTTTTGACTTTTTCGACACTACCGGCCCTGTCTCATTTTTTCAAATTTTGCCCGGTTTGGAAAATCCTTCACAATTTTCCCAAAACGCCCCAACTGTGCTTGATTTTGCTCATTTCTGACTCAGTCCGCCCCCCTGGCCCCTTTTAGCAAAGTTTGGGAAAATCCGCATTTTTGACTTTTTCGACACTACCGGCCCTGTCTTTTTTTCAAATTTTGCCCGGTTTGGAAAATCCTTCACAATTTTCACACAACGCCCCAACTGTGCTTGATTTTGCTCCTTTCTCACTCAGCCCGCCCCCCTGGCCCCTTTTAGCAAGGTTTGGGAAAATCCCCATTTTTGACTTTTTCGACACTACCGGCCCTGTCGTTTTATTCAAATTTTGCCCGGTTTGGAAAATCCTTCACAATTTTCCCAAAACGCCCCAACTGTGCTTGATTTTACTCCTTTCTGACTCAGTCCGCCCCCCTGGCCCCTTTTAGCAAGGTTTGGGAAAATCCCCATTTTTGACTTTTTCGACACTACCGGCCCTGTCTTTTTTTTCAATTTATGCCCGGTTTGGAAAATCCTTCACAATTTTCTCAAAACGCCCCAACTGTGCTTGATTTTGCTCATTTCTGACTCAGTCCGCCCCCCTGGCCCCTTTTAGCAAGGTTTGGGAAAATCCGCATTTTTGACTTTTTCGACACTACCGGCCCTGTCGTTTTTTTCAATTTTTGCCCACGTTGGAAAATCCTTCACAATTTTCCCAAAACGCCCCAACTGTGCTTGATTTTGCTCCTTTCTGACTCAGTCCGCCCCCTGGCACCTTTTAGCAAGGTTTGGGAAAATCCCCATTTTTGACTTTTTCGAAACTACCGGCCCTGTCGTTTTTTTCAATTTTTGCCCACTTTGGAAAATCCTTCACAATTTTCACACAACGCCCCAACTGTGCTTGATTTTGCTCGTTTTTCAATCAGCCCGCCCCCTGGCCCCTTTTAGCAAATATTTGGGAAAATCCCACTTTTTGACTTTTTCGACACTACCGGCCCTGTCGTTTTTTTCAAATTTTGCCCACTTTGGAAAATCCTTCACAATTTTCTCAAAACGCCCCAACTGTGCTTGATTTTGCTCCTTTCTGACTCAGTCCACCCCCTGGCACCTTTTAGCAAGGTTTGTGAAAATCCCCATTTTTGACTTTTTCGACACTACCGGCCCTGTCGTTTTTTTCAATTTTTGCCCACTTTGGAAAATCCTTCACAATTTTCTCAAAACGCCCCAACTGTGCTTGATTTTGCTCCTTTCTGACTCAGTCCACCCCCTGGCATCTTTTAGCAAGGTTTGTGAAAATCCCCATTTTTGACTTTTTCGACACTACCGGCCCTGTCGTTTTTTTCAATTTTTGCCCACTTTGGAAAATCCTTCACAATTTTCACAAAAAGCCCAACTGTACTTGATTTTGCTCGTTTTTCAATCAGCCCGCCCCCTGGCCCCTTTTAGCAAAAATTTGGGAAAATCCCCATTTTTGACTTTTTCGACACTACCGGCCCTGTCGTTTTTTTCAAATTTTGCCCGGTTTAAAAAATCCTTCACAATTTTCCCAAACGCCCCAACTGTGCTTGATTTTGCTCCTTTCTGACTCAGTCCGCCCCCCTGGCCCCTTTTAGCAAGGTTTGGGAAAATCCCCATTTTTGACTTTTTCGACACTACCGGCCCTGTCGTTTTTTTCAATTTTGCCCGGTTTGGATAATCCTTCACAATTTTCACAAAACGCCCCAACTGTGCTTGATTTTGCTCCTTTTTCACCCAGCCCCCCCCTCTGGCCTCTTTAAGCAAAGTTTGGAAAAATCCCCATTTTTGACTTTTTCGACACTACCGGCCCTGTCTTTTTTTTTCAAATTTTGCCCGGTTTGGAAAATCCTTCACAATTTTCACACAACGCCCCAACTGTGCTTGATTTTGCTCCTTTCTCACTCAGCCCGCCCCCCTGGCCCCTTTTAGCAAGGTTTGGGAAAATCCGCATTTTTGACTTTTTCGACACTACCGGCCCTGTCGTTTTTTTCAATTTTTTCCCACTTTGGAAAATCCTTCACAATTTTCCCAAAACGCCCCAACTGTGCTTGATTTTGCTCCTTTCTGACTCAGTCCGCCCCCTGGCACCTTTTAGCAAGGTTTGGGAAAATCCCCATTTTTGACTTTTTCGACACTACCGGCCCTGTCTTTTTTTCAAATTTTGCCCGGTTTGGAAAATCCTTCACAATTTTCACACAACGCCCCAACTGTGCTTGATTTTGCTCCTTTCTCACTCAGCCCGCCCCCCTGGCCCCTTTTAGCAAGTTTTGGGAAAATCCCCATTTTTGACTTTTTCGACACTACCGGCCCTGTCGTTTTATTCAAATTTTGCCCGGTTTGGAAAATCCTTCACAATTTTCCCAAAACGCCCCAACTATGCTTGATTTTACTCCTTTCTGACTCAGTCCGCCCCCCTGGCCCCTTTTAGCAAGGTTTGGGAAAATCCCCATTTTTGACTTTTTCGACACTACCGGCCCTGTCTTTTTTTTCAATTTATGCCCGGTTTGGAAAATCCTTCACAATTTTCTCAAAACGCCCCAACTGTGCTTGATTTTGCTCATTTCTGACTCAGTCCGCCCCCCTGGCCCCTTTTAGCAAGGTTTGGGAAAATCCGCATTTTTGACTTTTTCGACACTACCGGCCCTGTCGTTTTTTTCAATTTTTGCCCACGTTGGAAAATCCTTCACAATTTTCCCAAAACGGCCCAACTGTGCTTGATTTTGCTCCTTTCTGACTCAGTCCGCCCCCTGGCACCTTTTAGCAAGGTTTGGGAAAATCCCCATTTTTGACTTTTTCGACACTACCGGCCCTGTCGTTTTTTTTCAAATTTTGCCCGGTTTGGATAATCCTTCACAATTTTCACAAAACGCCCCAACTGTGCTTGATTTTGCTCCTTTTTCACCCAGCCCCCCCCTCTGGCCTCTTTAAGCAAAGTTTGGAAAAATCCCCATTTTTGACTTTTTCGACACTACCGGCCCTGTCTTTTTTTTTCAAATTTTGCCCGGTTTGGAAAATCCTTCACAATTTTCACACAACGCCCCAACTGTGCTTGATTTTGCTCCTTTCTCACTCAGCCCGCCCCCCTGGCCCCTTTTAGCAAGGTTTGGGAAAATCCGCATTTTTGACTTTTTCGACACTACCGGCCCTGTCGTTTTTTTCAATTTTTGCCCACTTTGGAAAATCCTTCACAATTTTCCCAAAACGCCCCAACTGTGCTTGATTTTGCTCCTTTCTGACTCAGTCCGCCCCCTGGCACCTTTTAGCAAGGTTTGGGAAAATCCCCATTTTTGACTTTTTCGACACTACCGGCCCTGTCTTTTTTTCAAATTTTGCCCGGTTTGGAAAATCCTTCACAATTTTCACACAACGCCCCAACTGTGCTTGATTTTGCTCCTTTCTCACTCAGCCCGCCCCCCTGGCCCCTTTTAGCAAGGATTCGGGAAAATCCCCATTTTTGACTTTTTCGACACTACCGGCCCTGTCGTTTTTTTCAAATTTTGCCCGGTTTGGAAAATCCTTCACAATTTTCCCAAAACGCCCCAACTGTGCTTGATTTTGCTCGTTTTTCACTCAGCCCGCCCCCTGGCCCCTTTTAGCAAAGATTTGGGAAAATCCGCATTTTTGACTTTTTCGACACTACCGGCCCTGTCGTTTTTTTCAAATTTTGCCCGGTTTGGAAAATCCTTCACAATTTTCCCAAAATGCCCCAACTGTGCTTGATTTTGCTCCTTTATTACTTAGTCTGCCCCCCTGGCCCCTTTTAGCAAGGTTTTGGAAAATCCGCATTTTTGACTTTTTCGACACTACCGGCCCTGTCGTTTTTTTCAAATTTTGCCCACTTTGGAAAATCCTTCACAATTTTCACACAACGCCCCAACTGTGCTTGATTTTGCTCCTTTCTGACTCAGCCCGCCCCCCTGGCCCCTTTTAGCAAGGTTTGGGAAAATCCCCATTTTTTACTTTTTCGACACTACCGGCCCTGTCGTTTTTTTTCAATTTTTGCCCACTATGGAAAATCCTTCACAATTTTCACAAAACGCCCCAACTGTGCTTGATTTTGCTCGTTTTTCACTCAGCCCCCCCCTCTGGCCTCTTTAAGCAAATTTTGTGAAAATCCCCATTTTTGACTTTTTCGACACTACCGGCCCTGTCGTTTTTTTCAATTTTTGCCCACTTTGGAAAATCCTTCACAATTTTCACACAACGCCCCAACTGTGCTTGATTTTGCTCGTTTTTCAATCAGCCCGCCCCCTGGCCCCTTTTAGCAAATATTTGGGAAAATCCCACTTTTTGACTTTTTCGACACTACCGGCCCTGTCGTTTTTTTCAAATTTTGCCCACTTTGGAAAATCCTTCACAATTTTCTCAAAACGCCCCAACTGTGCTTGATTTTGCTCCTTTCTGACTCAGTCCACCCCCTGGCACCTTTTAGCAAGGTTTGTGAAAATCCCCATTTTTGACTTTTTCGACACTACCGGCCCTGTCGTTTTTTTCAATTTTTGCCCACTTTGGAAAATCCTTCACAATTTTCTCAAAACGCCCCAACTGTGCTTGATTTTGCTCCTTTCTGACTCAGTCCACCCCCTGGCATCTTTTAGCAAGGTTTGTGAAAATCCCCATTTTTGACTTTTTCGACACTACCGGCCCTGTCGTTTTTTTCAATTTTTGCCCACTTTGGAAAATCCTTCACAATTTTCACAAAAAGCCCAACTGTACTTGATTTTGCTCGTTTTTCAATCAGCCCGCCCCCTGGCCCCTTTTAGCAAAAATTTGGGAAAATCCCCATTTTTGACTTTTTCGACACTACCGGCCCTGTCGTTTTTTTCAAATTTTGCCCGGTTTAAAAAATCCTTCACAATTTTCCCAAACGCCCCAACTGTGCTTGATTTTGCTCCTTTCTGACTCAGTCCGCCCCCCTGGCCCCTTTTAGCAAGGTTTGGGAAAATCCCCATTTTTGACTTTTTCGACACTACCGGCCCTGTCGTTTTTTTCAATTTTGCCCGGTTTGGATAATCCTTCACAATTTTCACAAAACGCCCCAACTGTGCTTGATTTTGCTCCTTTTTCACCCAGCCCCCCCCTCTGGCCTCTTTAAGCAAAGTTTGGAAAAATCCCCATTTTTGACTTTTTCGACACTACCGGCCCTGTCTTTTTTTTTCAAATTTTGCCCGGTTTGGAAAATCCTTCACAATTTTCACACAACGCCCCAACTGTGCTTGATTTTGCTCCTTTCTCACTCAGCCCGCCCCCCTGGCCCCTTTTAGCAAGGTTTGGGAAAATCCGCATTTTTGACTTTTTCGACACTACCGGCCCTGTCGTTTTTTTCAATTTTTTCCCACTTTGGAAAATCCTTCACAATTTTCCCAAAACGCCCCAACTGTGCTTGATTTTGCTCCTTTCTGACTCAGTCCGCCCCCTGGCACCTTTTAGCAAGGTTTGGGAAAATCCCCATTTTTGACTTTTTCGACACTACCGGCCCTGTCTTTTTTTCAAATTTTGCCCGGTTTGGAAAATCCTTCACAATTTTCACACAACGCCCCAACTGTGCTTGATTTTGCTCCTTTCTCACTCAGCCCGCCCCCCTGGCCCCTTTTAGCAAGGATTCGGGAAAATCCCCATTTTTGACTTTTTCGACACTACCGGCCCTGTCGTTTTTTTCAAATTTTGCCCGGTCTGGAAAATCCTTCACAATTTTCCCAAAACGCCCCAACTGTGCTTGATTTTGCTCATTTCTGACTCAGTCCGCCCCCCTGGCTCCTTTTAGCAAAGTTTGGGAAAATCCGCATTTTTGACTTTTTCGACACTACCGGCCCTGTCTTTTTTTCAAATTTTGCCCGGTTTGGAAAATCCTTCACAATTTTCACAAAACGCCCCAACTGTGCTTGATTTTGCTCGTTTTTCAATCAGCCCGCCCCCTGGCCCCTTTTAGCAAAAATTTGGGAAAATCACAATTTTTGACTTTTTCGACACTACCGGACCTGTCGTTTTTTTCAATTTTTGCCCACTTTGGAAAATCCTTCACAATTTTCACAAAAAGCCCAACTGTACTTGATTTTGCTCGTTTTTCAATCAGCCCGCCCCCTGGCCCCTTTTAGCAAAAATTTGGGAAAATCCCCATTTTTGACTTTTTCGACACTACCGGCCCTGTCGTTTTTTTCAAATTTTGCCCGGTTTAAAAAATCCTTCACAATTTTCCCAAACGCCCCAACTGTGCTTGATTTTGCTCCTTTCTGACTCAGTCCGCCCCCCTGGCCCATTTTAGCAAGGTTTGGCAAAATCCCCATTTTTGACTTTTTCGACACTACCGGACCTGTCGTTTTTTTCAAATTTTGCCCACTTTGGAAAATCCTTCACAATTTTCTCAAAACGCCCCAACTGTGCTTGATTTTGCTCCTTTCTGACTCAGTCCACCCCCTGTCACCTTTTAGCAAAAATTTGGGAAAATCCCCATTTTTGACTTTTTCGACACTACCGGCCCTGTCGTTTTTTTCAATTTTGCCCGGTTTGGATAATCCTTCACAATTTTCACAAAACGCCCCAACTGTGCTTGATTTTGCTCCTTTTTCACCCAGCCCCCCCCCTCTGGCCTCTTTAAGCAAAGTTTGGAAAAATCCCCATTTTTGACTTTTTCGACACTACCGGCCCTGTCTTTTTTTTTCAAATTTTGCCCGGTTTGGAAAATCCTTCACAATTTTCACACAACGCCCCAACTGTGCTTGATTTTGCTCCTTTCTCACTCAGCCCGCCCCCCTGGCCCCTTTTAGCAAGGTTTGGGAAAATCCGCATTTTTGACTTTTTCGACACTACCGGCCCTGTCGTTTTTTTCAATTTTTGCCCACTTTGGAAAATCCTTCACAATTTTCCCAAAACGCCCCAACTGTGCTTGATTTTGCTCCTTTCTGACTCAGTCCGCCCCCTGGCACCTTTTAGCAAGGTTTGGGAAAATCCCCATTTTTGACTTTTTCGACACTACCGGCCCTGTCTTTTTTTCAAATTTTGCCCGGTTTGGAAAATCCTTCACAATTTTCACACAACGCCCCAACTGTGCTTGATTTTGCTCCTTTCTCACTCAGCCCGCCCCCCTGGCCCCTTTTAGCAAGGATTCGGGAAAATCCCCATTTTTGACTTTTTCGACACTACCGGCCCTGTCGTTTTTTTCAAATTTTGCCCGGTTTGGAAAATCCTTCACAATTTTCCCAAAACGCCCCAACTGTGCTTGATTTTGCTCATTTCTGACTCAGTCCGCCCCCCTGGCTCCTTTTAGCAAAGTTTGGGAAAATCCGCATTTTTGACTTTTTCGACACTACCGGCCCTGTCTTTTTTTCAAATTTTGCCCGGTTTGGAAAATCCTTCACAATTTTCACAAAACGCCCCAACTGTGCTTGATTTTGCTCGTTTTTCAATCAGCCCGCCCCCTGGCCCCTTTTAGCAAAAATTTGGGAAAATCACAATTTTTGACTTTTTCGACACTACCGGACCTGTCGTTTTTTTCAAATTTTGCCCGGTTTGGAAAATCCTTCACAATTTTCCCAAAACGCCCCAACTGTGCTTGATTTTGCACCTTTCTGACTCAGTCCGCCCCCCTGGCCCCTTTTAGCAAGGTTTGGGAAAATCCCCATTTTTGACTTTTTCGACACTACTTTGACTTTTTTTTCAAATTTTACCCGGTTTGGAAAATCCTTCACAATTTTCCCAAAACGCCCCAACTGTGCTTGATTTTGCTCGTTTTTCACTCAGCCCGCCCCCTGGCCCCTTTTAGCAAAGATTTGGGAAAATCCGCATTTTTGACTTTTTCGACACTACCGGCCCTGTCGTTTTTTTCAAATTTTGCCCGGTTCTGAAAATCCTTCACAATTTTCCCAAAATGCCCCAACTGTGCTTGATTTTGCTCCTTTATTACTTAGTCTGCCCCCCTGGCCCCTTTTAGCAAGGTTTTGGAAAATCCGCATTTTTGACTTTTTCGACACTACCGGCCCTGTCGTTTTTTTCAAATTTTGCCCACTTTGGAAAATCCTTCACAATTTTCACACAACGCCCCAACTGTGCTTGATTTTGCTCCTTTCTGACTCAGCCCGCCCCCCTGGCCCCTTTTAGCAAGGTTTGGGAAAATCCCCATTTTTGACTTTTTCGACACTACCGGCCCTGTCATTTTTTTTCAATTTTTGCCCACTATGGAAAATCCTTCACAATTTTCACAAAACGCCCCAACTGTGCTTGATTTTGCTCGTTTTTCACTCAGCCCGCCCCCTGGCCCCTTTTAGCAAATATTTGGGAAAATCCCACTTTTTGACTTTTTCGACACTACCGGCCCTGTCGTTTTTTTCAAAATTTGCCCACTTTGGAAAATCCTTCACAATTTTCTCAAAACGCCCCAACTGTGCTTGATTTTGCTCCTTTCTGACTCAGTCCACCCCCTGGCACCTTTTAGCAAGGTTTGTGAAAATCCCCATTTTTGACTTTTTCGACACTACCGGCCCTGTCGTTTTTTTCAATTTTTGCCCACTTTGGAAAATCCTTCACAATTTTCTCAAAACGCCCCAACTGTGCTTGATTTTGTTCCTTTCTGACTCAGTCCACCCCCTGGCACCTTTTAGCAAGGTTTGTGAAAATCCCCATTTTTGACTTTTTCGACACTACCGGCCCTGTCGTTTTTTTCAATTTTTGCCCACTTTGGAAAATCCTTCACAATTTTCACAAAAAGCCCAACTGTACTTGATTTTGCTCGTTTTTCAATCAGCCCGCCCCCTGGCCCCTTTTAGCAAAAATTTGGGAAAATCCCCATTTTTGACTTTTTCGACACTACCGGCCCTGTCGTTTCTTTCAAATTTTGCCCGGTTTAAAAAATCCTTCACAATTTTCCCAAACGCCCCAACTGTGCTTGATTTTGCTCCTTTCTGACTCAGTCCGCCCCCCTGGCCCATTTTAGCAAGGTTTGGGAAAATCCCCATTTTTGACTTTTTCGACACTACCGGACCTGTCGTTTTTTTCAAATTTTGCCCACTTTGGAAAATCCTTCACAATTTTCTCAAAACGCCCCAACTGTGCTTGATTTTGCTCCTTTCTGACTCAGTCCACCCCCTGGCACCTTTTAGCAAAAATTTGGGAAAATCCCCATTTTTGACTTTTTCGACACTACCGGCCCTGTCGTTTTTTTCAATTTTGCCCGGTTTGGATAATCCTTCACAATTTTCACAAAACGCCCCAACTGTGCTTGATTTTGCTCGTTTTTCACTCAGCCCCCCCCTCTGGCCTCTTTAAGCAAATTTTGTGAAAATCCCCATTTTTGACTTTTTCGACACTACTTTGACTTTTTTTTTCAAATTTTACCCGGTTTGGAAAATCCTTCACAATTTTCCCAAAACGCCCCAACTGTGCTTGATTTTGCTCGTTTTTCACTCAGTCCGCCCCCTGGCCCCTTTTAGCAAAGATTTGGGAAAATCCGCATTTTTGACTTTTTCGACACTACCAGCCCTGTCTTTTTTTTTCAAATTTTGCCCGGTTTGGAAAATCCTTCACAATTTTCCCAAAATGCCCCAACTGTGCTTGATTTTGCTCCTTTATTACTTAGTCCGCCCCCCTGGCCCCTTTTAGCAAGGTTTTGGAAAATCCCCATTTTTGACTTTTTCGACACTACCGGCCCTGTCGTTTTTTTCAATTTTTGCCCACTATGGAAAATCCTTCACAATTTTCACAAAACGCCCCAACTGTGCTTGATTTTGCTCATTTCTGACTCAGTCCGCCCCCCTGGCCCCTTTTCGCAAGGTTTGGGAAAATCCGCATTTTTGACTTTTTCGACACTACCGGCCCTGTCGTTTTTTTCAATTTTTGCCCACGTTGGAAAATCCTTCACAATTTTCCCAAAACGCCCCAACTGTGCTTGATTTTGCTCGTTTTTCAATCAGCCCGCCCCCTGGCCCCTTTTAGCAAAAATTTGGGAAAATCCCCATTTTTGACTTTTTCGACACTACCGGCCCTGTCGTTTTTATCAATTTTTGCCCACTTTGGAAAATCCTTCACAATTTTCACACAACGCCCCAACTGTGCTTGATTTTGCTCCTTTCTCACTCAGCCCGCCCCCCTGGCCCCTTTTAGCAAGGTTTGGGAAAATCCCCATTTTTGACTTTTTCGACACTACCGGCCCTGTCGTTTTTTTCTATTTTTGCCCACTTTGGAAAATCCTTCACAATTTTCACAAAACGCCCCAACTGTGCTTGATTTTGCTCGTTTTTCACTCAGCCCCCCCCTCTGGCCTCTTTAAGCAAATTTAGTGAAAATCCCCATTTTTGACTTTTTCGACACTACCGGCCCTGTCGTTTTTTTCAAATTTTGCCCGGTTTGGAAAATCCTTCACAATTTTCCCAAAACGCCCCAACTGTGCTTGATTTTGCTCCTTTCTGACTCAGTCCGCCCCCCTGGCCCCTTTTAGCAAGGTTTGGGAAAATCCCCATTTTTGACTTTTTCGACACTACCGGCCCTGTCTTTTTTTTCAATTTATGCCCGGTTTGGAAAATCCTTCACAATTTTCCCAAAACGCCCCAACTGTGCTTGATTTTGCTCCTTTCTGACTCAGTCCGCACCCCTGGCCCCTTTTAGCAAGGTTTGGGAAAATCCCCATTTTTGACTTTTTCGACACTACCGGCCCTGTCTTTTTTTCAAATTTTGCCCGGTTTGGAAAATCCTTCAAAATTTTCACAAAACGCCCCAACTGTGCTTGATTTTGCTCGTTTTTCAATAAGCCCGCCCCCTGGCCCCTTTTAGCAAAGATTTGGGAAAATCCGCATTTTTGACTTTTTCGACACTACCGGCCCTGTCGTTTTTTTCAAATTTTGCCCGGTTTGGAAAATCCTTCACAATTTTCCCAAAACGCCCCAACTGTGCTTGATTTTGCTCCTTTCTGACTCAGTCCGCCCCCCTGGCCCCTTTTAGCAAGGTTTGGTAAAAATCCCCATTTCTGACTTTTTCCACACTACCGGCCCTGTCTTTTTTTTCAATTTATGCCCGGTTTGGAAAATCCCTCACAATTTTCCCAAAACGCCCCAACTGTGCTTGATTTTGCTCCTTTCTGACTCAGTCCGCACCCCTGGCCCCTTTTAGCAAGGTTTGGGAAAATCCCCATTTTTGACTTTTTCGACACTACCGGCCCTGTCTTTTTTTCAAACTTTGCCCGGTTTGGAAAATCCTTCACAATTTTCACAAAACGCCCCAACTGTGCTTGATTTTGTTCTTTTCTGACTCAGTCCGCCCCCTGGCACCTTTTAGCAAGGTTTGGGAAAATCCCCATTTTTGACTTTTTCGACACTACCGGCCCTGTCTTTTTTTCAAATTTTGCCCGGTTTGGAAAATCCTTCACAATTTTCACACAACGCCCCAACTGTGCTTGATTTTGCTCGTTTTTCAATCAGCCCGCCCCCCCTGGCCCCTTTTAGCAAGGTTTGGGAAAATCCCCATTTTTGACTTTTTCGACACTACCGGCCCTGTCGTTTTTTTCAATTTTTGCCCACTATGGAAAATCCTTCACAATTTTCACAAAACGCCCCAACTGTGCTTGATTTTGCTCGTTTTTCACTCAGCCCCCCCCTCTGGCCTCTTTAAGCAAATTTTGTGAAAATCCCCATTTTTGACTTTTTCGACACTACCGGCCGTGTCGTTTTTTTCAAATTTTGCCCGGTTTGGAAAATCCTTCACAATTTTCACACAACGCCCCAACTGTGCTTGATTTTGCTCCTTTCTCACTCAGCCTGCCCCCCTGGCCCCTTTTAGCAAGGATTTGGGAAAATCCCCATTTTTGACTTTTTCGACACTACCGGCCCTGTCGTTTTTTTCAAATTTTGCCCGGTTTGGAAAATCCTTCACAATTTTCCCAAAACGCCCCAACTGTGCTTGATTTTGCTCCTTTCTGACTCAGTCCGCCCCCCTGGCCCGTTTTAGCAAGGTTTGGGAAAATCCCAATTTTTGACTTTTTCGACACTACCGGACCTGTCGTTTTTTTCAAATTTTGCCCACTTTGGAAAATCCTTCACGATTTTCTCAAATCGCCCCAACTGTGCTTGATTTTGCTCCTTTTTCACCCAGCCCCCCCCTCTGGCCTCTTTAAGCAAAGTTTGGAAAAATCCCCATTTTTGACTTTTTCGACACTACCGGCACTGTCGTTTTTTTCAAATTTTGCCCGGTTTGGAAAATCCTTCACAATTTTCCCAAAACGCCCCAACTGTGCTTGATTTTGCTCCTTTCTGACTCAGTCCGCCCCCCTGGCCCCTTTTAGCAAGGTTTGGGAAAATCCCCATTTTTGACTTTTTCGACACTACCGGACCTGTCTTTTTTTTCAAATTTTGCCCGGTTTGGAAAATCCTTCACAATTTTCCCAAAACGCCCCAACTGTGCTTGATTTTGCTCCTTTCTTACTTAGTCCGCCCCCCTGGCCCCTTTTAGCAAGGTTTTAGAAAATCCCCATTTTTGACTTTTTCGACACTACCGGACCTGTCGTTTTTTTCAAATTTTACCAGGTTTGGAAAATCCTTCACAATTTTCTCAAAACGCCCCAACTGTGCTTGATTTTGCTCATTTCTGACTCAGTCCGCCCCCCTGGCCCCTTTTAGCAAGGTTTGGGAAAATCCGCATTTTTGACTTTTTCGACACTACCGGCCCTGTCGTTTTTGTCAATTTTTGCCCACTTTGGAAAATCCTTCACAATTTTCACACAACGCCCCAACTGTGCTTGATTTTGCTCCTTTCTGACTCAGCCCGCCCCCCTGGCCCCTTTTAGCAAGGTTTGGGAAAATCCCCATTTTTGACTTTTTCGACACTACCGGCCCTGTCGTTTTTTTCAATTTTTGCCCACTATGGAAAATCCTTCACAATTTTCACAAAACGCCCCAACTGTGCTTGATTTTGCTCGTTTTTCACTCACCCCCCCCCCCTCTGGCCTCTTTAAGCAAATTTTGTGAAAATCCCCATTCTTGACTTTTTCGACACTACCGGCCCTGTCGTTTTTTTCAATTTTTGCCCACGTTGGAAAATCTTTCACAATTTTCCCAAAACGCCCCAACTGTGCTTGATTTTGCTCCTTTCTGACTCAGTCCGCCCCCTGGCAACTTTTAGCAAGGTTTGGGAAAATCCCCATTTTTGACTTTTTCGACACTACCGGCCCTGTCTTTTTTTCAAATTTTGCCCGGTTTGGAAAATCCTTCACAATTTTCACAAAACGCCCCAACTGTGCTTGATTTTGCTCTTTTTTCAATCAGCCCGCCCCCTGGCCCCTTTTAGCAAAAATTTGGGAAAATCCCAATTTTTGACTTTTTCGACACTACCGGACCTGTCGTTTTTTTCAAATTTTGCCCACTTTGGAAAATCCTTCACAATTTTCACAAAACGCCCCAACTGTGCTTGATTTTGCTCCTTTTTCACCCAGCCCCCCCCTCTGGCCTCTTTAAGCAAAGTTTGGGAAAATCCCCATTTTTGACTTTTTCGACACTACCGGCACTGTCGTTTTTTTTAAATTTTGCCCGGTTTGGAAAATCCTTCACAATTTTCCCAAAACGCCCCAACTGTGCTTGATTTTGCTCCTTTCTGACTCAGTCCGCCCCCCTGGCCCCTTTTAGCAAGGTTTGGGAAAATCCCCATTTTTGACTTTTTCGACACTACCGGCCCTGTCGTTTTTTTCAAATTTTGCCCGGTTTGGAAAATCCTTCACAATTTTCCCAAAACGCCCCAACTGTGCTTGATTTTGCTCCTTTCTGACTCAGTCCGCCCCCCTGGCCCCTTTTAGCAAGGTTTGGGAAAATCCCCATTTTTGACTTTTTCGACACTACCGGCCCTGTCTTTTTTTTCAATTTATGCCCGGTTTGGAAAATCCTTCACAATTTTCCCAAAACGCCCCAACTGTGCTTGATTTTGCTCCTTTCTTACTTAGTCCGCCCCCCTGGCCCCTTTTAGCAAGGTTTTAGAAAATCCCCATTTTTGACTTTTTCGACACTACCGGACCTGTCGTTTTTTTCAAATTTTGCCCACTTTGGAAAATCCTTCACGATTTTCTCAAATCGCCCCAACTGTGCTTGATTTTGCTCCTTTTTCACCCAGCCCCCCCCTCTGGCCTCTTTAAGCAAAGTTTGGAAAAATCCCCATTTTTGACTTTTTCGACACTACCGGCACTGTCGTTTTTTTCAAATTTTGCCCGGTTTGGAAAATCCTTCACAATTTTCCCAAAACGCCCCAACTGTGCTTGATTTTGCTCCTTTCTGACTCAGTCCGCCCCCCTGGCCCCTTTTAGCAAGGTTTGGGAAAATCCCCATTTTTGACTTTTTCGACACTACCGGACCTGTCTTTTTTTTCAAATTTTGCCCGGTTTGGAAAATCCTTCACAATTTTCCCAAAACGCCCCAACTGTGCTTGATTTTGCTCCTTTCTTACTTAGTCCGCCCCCCTGGCCCCTTTTAGCAAGGTTTTAGAAAATCCCCATTTTTGACTTTTTCGACACTACCGGACCTGTCGTTTTTTTCAAATTTTACCAGGTTTGGAAAATCCTTCACAATTTTCTCAAAACGCCCCAACTGTGCTTGATTTTGCTCATTTCTGACTCAGTCCGCCCCCCTGGCCCCTTTTAGCAAGGTTTGGGAAAATCCGCATTTTTGACTTTTTCGACACTACCGGCCCTGTCGTTTTTGTCAATTTTTGCCCACTTTGGAAAATCCTTCACAATTTTCACACAACGCCCCAACTGTGCTTGATTTTGCTCCTTTCTGACTCAGCCCGCCCCCCTGGCCCCTTTTAGCAAGGTTTGGGAAAATCCCCATTTTTGACTTTTTCGACACTACCGGCCCTGTCGTTTTTTTCAATTTTTGCCCACTATGGAAAATCCTTCACAATTTTCACAAAACGCCCCAACTGTGCTTGATTTTGCTCGTTTTTCACTCACCCCCCCCCCCCCTCTGGCCTCTTTAAGCAAATTTTGTGAAAATCCCCATTCTTGACTTTTTCGACACTACCGGCCCTGTCGTTTTTTTCAATTTTTGCCCACGTTGGAAAATCTTTCACAATTTTCCCAAAACGCCCCAACTGTGCTTGATTTTGCTCCTTTCTGACTCAGTCCGCCCCCTGGCAACTTTTAGCAAGGTTTGGGAAAATCCCCATTTTTGACTTTTTCGACACTACCGGCCCTGTCTTTTTTTCAAATTTTGCCCGGTTTGGAAAATCCTTCACAATTTTCACAAAACGCCCCAACTGTGCTTGATTTTGCTCTTTTTTCAATCAGCCCGCCCCCTGGCCCCTTTTAGCAAAAATTTGGGAAAATCCCAATTTTTGACTTTTTCGACACTACCGGACCTGTCGTTTTTTTCAAATTTTGCCCACTTTGGAAAATCCTTCACAATTTTCACAAAACGCCCCAACTGTGCTTGATTTTGCTCCTTTTTCACCCAGCCCCCCCCTCTGGCCTCTTTAAGCAAAGTTTGGGAAAATCCCCATTTTTGACTTTTTCGACACTACCGGCACTGTCGTTTTTTTTAAATTTTGCCCGGTTTGGAAAATCCTTCACAATTTTCCCAAAACGCCCCAACTGTGCTTGATTTTGCTCCTTTCTGACTCAGTCCGCCCCCCTGGCCCCTTTTAGCAAGGTTTGGGAAAATCCCCATTTTTGACTTTTTCGACACTACCGGCCCTGTCGTTTTTTTCAAATTTTGCCCGGTTTGGAAAATCCTTCACAATTTTCCCAAAACGCCCCAACTGTGCTTGATTTTGCTCCTTTCTGACTCAGTCCGCCCCCCTGGCCCCTTTTAGCAAGGTTTGGGAAAATCCCCATTTTTGACTTTTTCGACACTACCGGCCCTGTCTTTTTTTTCAATTTATGCCCGGTTTGGAAAATCCTTCACAATTTTCCCAAAACGCCCCAACTGTGCTTGATTTTGCTCCTTTCTGACTCAGTCCGCACCCCTGGCCCCTTTTAGCAAGGTTTGGGAAAATCCCCATTTTTGACTTTTTCGACACTACCGGCCCTGTCTTTTTTTCAAATTTTGCCCGGTTTGGAAAATCCTTCAAAATTTTAACATAACGCCCCAACTGTGCTTGATTTGCTCCTTTTTCACACAGCCCTCCTCCCTGGCCCCTTTTAGCAATGTTTGGGAAAATCCCCATTTTTGACTTTTTCGACACTACCGGCCCTGTCGTTTTTTTCAATTTTTGCCCACTTTGGAAAATCCTTCAAAATGTTCTCAAAACGCCCCAACTGTGCTTTATTTTGCTCCTTTCTCACTCAGCCTGCCCCCCTGGCCCCTTTTAGCAAGGTTTGTGAAAATCCCCATTTTTGACTTTTTCGACACTACCGGACCTGTCGTTTTTTTAAATTTTTGCCCGGTTTGGAAAATCCTTCACAATTTTAACATAACGCCCCAACTGTGCTTGATTTGCTCCTTTTTCACACAGCCCTCCTCCCTGGCACCTTTTAGCAAGGTTTGGGAAAATCACCATTTTTGACTTTTTCGACACTACCGGCCCTGTCGTTTTTTTCAATTTTTGCCCGGTTTGGAAAATCTTTCACAATTTTCACAAAACGCCCCAACTGTGCTTGATTTTGCTCATTTCTGACTCAGTCCGCCCCCTGGCCCCTTTTAGCAAGGTTTGGGAAAATCCCCATTTTTGACTTTTTCGACACTACCGGCCCTGTCGTTTTTTTCAAATTTTGCCCGGTTTGGAAAATCCTTCACAATTTTAAGAAAACGCCCCAACTATGCTTGATTTTGCTCCTTTCTCACTAAGCCCCCCCTCCCGGGCCCCATTTAGCAAGTTTTGGGAAAATCCCCATTTTTGACTTTTTCGACACTACCGGCCAGGTCGTTTTTTTTCAAATTTTGCCCACTTTGGAAAATCCTTCACAATTTTAACATAACGCCCCAACTGTGCTTGATTTGATCTTTTTTCACACAGCCCTCCTCCCTGGCCCCTTTTAGCAAGGTTTGGGAAAATCCCCATTTTTGACTTTTTCGACACTACCGGCCCTGTCGTTTTTTTCAATTTTTGCCCACTTTGGAAAATCCTTCACAATTTTAACATAACGCCCCAACTGTGCTTGATTTTGCTCATTTCTGACTCAGTCCACCCCCCTGGCCCCTTTTAGCAAGGTTTGGGAAAATCTGCATTTTTGACTTTTTCGACACTACCGGCCCTGTCGTTTTTTTCAATTTTTGCCCACTTTGGAAAATCCTTCAAAATGTTCTCAAAACGCCCCAACTGTGCTTGATTTTGCTCCTTTCTCACTCAGCCCGCCCCCCTGGCCCCTTTTAGCAAGGTTTGTGAAAATCCCCATTTTTGACTTTTTCGACACTACCGGCCCTGTCGTTTTTTTTCAAATTTTGCCCACTTTGGAAAATCCTTCACAATTTTAACATAACGCCCCAACTGTGCTTGATTTGCTCCTTTTTCACACAGCCCTCCTCCCTGGCCCCTTTTAGCAAGGTTTGGGAAAATCCCCATTTTTGACTTTTTCGACACTACCGGCCCTGTCGTTTTTTTCAAATTTTGCCCGGTTTGGAAAATCCTTCACAATTTTCCCAAAACGCCCCAACTGTGCTTGATTTTGCTCCTTTCTGACTCAGTCCGCCCCCCTGGCCCCTTTTAGCAAGGTTTGGTAAAAATCCCAATTTTTGACTTTTTCCACACTACCGGCCCTGTCTTTTTTTTCAATTTATGCCCGGTTTGGAAAATCCCTCACAATTTTCCCAAAACGCCCCAACTGTGCTTGATTTTGCTCATTTCTGACTCAGTCCGCCCCCCTGGCCCCTTTTAGCAAGGTTTGGGAAAATCCGCATTTTTGACTTTTTCGACACTACCGGCCCTGTCGTTTTTTTCAATTTTTGCCCACTTTGGAAAATCCTTCACAATTTTCCCAAAACGCCCCAACTGTGCTTGATTTTGCTCGTTTTTCACTCAGCCCCCCCCCCCCTCTGGCCTCTTTAAGCAAATTTTGTGAAAATCCCCATTTTTGACTTTTTCGACACTACCGGCCCTGTCGTTTTTTTCAAATTTTGCCCGGTTTGGAAAATCCTTCACAATTTTCACACAACGCCCCAACTGTGCTTGATTTTGCTCCTTTCTCACTCAGCCCGCCCCCCTGGCCCCTTTTAGCAAGGATTTGGGAAAATCCCCATTTTTGACTTTTTCGACACTACCGGCCCTGTCGTTTTTTTCAAATTTTGCCCACTTTGGAAAATCCTTCACAATTTTCACACAACGCCCCAACTGTGCTTGATTTTGCTCCTTTCTGACTCAGCCCGCCCCCCTGGCCCCTTTTAGCAAGGTTTGGGAAAATCCGCATTTTTGACTTTTTCGACACTACCGGCCCTGTCGTTTTTTTCAATTTTTGCCCACTATGGAAAATCCTTCACAATTTTCACAAAACGCCCCAACTGTGCTTGATTTTGCTCGTTTTTCACTCAGCCCCCCCCTTTGGCCTCTTTAAGCAAATTTTGTGAAAATCCCCATTTTTGACTTTTTCGACACTACCGGCCCTGTCGTTTTTTTCAAATTTTGCCCGGTTTGGAAAATCCTTCACAATTTTCACACAACGCCCCAACTGTGCTTGATTTTGCTCCTTTCTCACTCAGCCCGCCCCCCTGGCCCCTTTTAGCAAGGATTTGGGAAAATCCCCATTTTTGACTTTTTCGACACTACCGGCCCTGTCGTTTTTTTCAATTTTTGCCCGGTTTGGAAAATCCTTCACAATTTTCACAAAACGCCCCAACTGTGCTTGATTTTGCTCATTTCTGACTCAGTCCACCCCCCTGGCCCCTTTTAGCAAGGTTTGGGAAAATCCGCATTTTTGACTTTTTCGACACTACCGGCCCTGTCGTTTTTTTCAATTTTTGCCCACTTTGGAAAATCCTTCAAAATGTTCTCAAAACGCCCCAACTGTGCTTTATTTTGCTCCTTTCTCACTCAGCCTGCCCCCCTGGCCCCTTTTAGCAAGGTTTGTGAAAATCCCCATTTTTGACTTTTTCGACACTACCGGACCTGTCGTTTTTTTAAATTTTTGCCCGGTTTGGAAAATCCTTCACAATTTTAACATAACGCCCCAACTGTGCTTGATTTGCTCCTTTTTCACACAGCCCTCCTCCCTGGCCCCTTTTAGCAAGGTTTGGGAAAATCCCCATTTTTGACTTTTTCGACACTACCGGCCCTGTCGTTTTTTTCAATTTTTGCCCTGTTTGGAAAATCCTTCACAATTTTCACAAAACGCCCCAACTGTGCTTGATTTTGCTCATTTCTGACTCAGTCCGCCCCCCTGGCCCCTTTTAGCAAGGTTTGGGAAAATCCCCATTTTTGACTTTTTCGACACTACCTGCCCTGTCGTTTTTTTCAAATTTTGCCCGGTTTGGAAAATCCTTCACAATTTTAAGAAAACGCCCCAACTATGCTTGATTTTGCTCCTTTCTCACTCAGCCCCCCCTCCCGGGCCCCATTTAGCAAGTTTTGGGAAAATCCCCATTTTTGACTTTTTCGACACTACCGGCCAGGTCGTTTTTTTTCAAATTTTGCCCACTTTGGAAAATCCTTCACAATTTTAACATAACGCCCCAACTGTGCTTGATTTGATCCTTTTTCACACAGCCCTCTTCCCTGGCCCCTTTTAGCAAGGTTTGGGAAAATCCCCATTTTTGACTTTTTCGACACTACCGGCCCTGTCGTTTTTTTCAAATTTTGCCCGGTTTGGAAAATCCTTCACAATTTTAAGAAAACGCCCCAACTATGCTTGATTTTGCTCCTTTCTCACTCAGCCCCCCCTCCCGGGCCCCATTTAGCAAGTTTTGGGAAAATCCCCATTTTTGACTTTTTCGACACTACCGGCCCTGTCGTTTTTTTTCAAATTTTGCCCACTTTGGAAAATCCTTCACAATTTTAACATAACGCCCCAACTGTGCTTAATTTGCTCCTTTTTCACACAGCCCTCCTCCCTGGCCCCTTTTAGCAAGGTTTGGGAAAATCCCCATTTTTGACTTTTTCGACACTACCGGCCCTGTCGTTTTTTTCAATTTTTGCACACTTTGGAAAATCCTTCACAATTTTAACATAACGCCCCAACTGTGCTTGATTTTGCTCATTTCTGACTCAGTCCCCCCCCCTGGCCCCTTTTAGCAAGGTTTGGGAAAATCCGCATTTTTGACTTTTTCGACACTACCGGCCCTGTCGTTTTTTTAAATTTTTGCCCACTTTGGAAAATCCTTCAAAATGTTCTCAAAACGCCCCAACTGTGCTTGATTTTGCTCCTTTCTCACTCAGCCTGCCCCCCTGGCCCCTTTTAGCAAGGTTTGTGAAAATCCCCATTTTTGACTTTTTCGACACTACCGGACCTGTCGTTTTTTTCAATTTTTGCCCGGTTTGGAAAATCCTTCACAATTTTAACATAACGCCCCAACTGTGCTTGATTTTGCTCCTTTCTCACTCAGCCCCCCCTCCCGGGCCCCATTTAGCAAGTTTTGGGAAAATCCCCATTTTTGACTTTTTCGACACTACCGGCCCTGTCGTTTTTTTTTCAAATTTTGCCCACTTTGGAAAATCCTTCAAAATGTTCTCAAAACGCCCCAACTGTGCTTGATTTTGCTCCTTTCTCACTCAGCCCTCCTCCCTGGCCCCTTTTAGCAAGGTTTGGGAAAATCCCCATTTTTGACTTTTTCGACACTACCGGCCCTGTCGTTTTTTTCAAATTTTGCCCGGTTTGGAAAATCCTTCACAATTTTAAGAAAACGCCCCAACTATGCTTGATTTTGCTCCTTTCTCACTCAGCCCCCCCTCCCGGGCCCCATTTAGTAAGTTTTGGGAAAATCCGCATTTTTGACTTTTTCGACACTACCGGACCTGTCGTTTTTTTAAATTTTTGCCCACTTTGGGAAATCCTTCACAATTTTCACACAACGCTCCAACTGTGCTTGTCCTTTTTCACTCAGCCCCCCCCTCTGGCCCCTTTTAGCAAGGTTTGGGAAAATCCCCATTTTTGACTTTTTCGACACTACCGGCCCTGTCGTTTTTTTCAAATTTTGCCCGGTTTGGAAAATCCTTCACAATTTTAAGAAAACGCCCCAACTATGCTTGATTTTGCTCCTTTCTCACTCAGCCCCCCCTCCCGGGCCCCATTTAGCAAGTTTTGGGAAAATCCCCATTGTTGACTTTTTCGACGCTACCGGCCCTGTCGTTTTTTTTCAAATTTTGCCCACTTTGGAAAATCCTTCACAATTTTAACATAACGCCCCAACTGTGCTTGATTTGATCATTTTTCACACAGCCCTCCTCCCTGGCCCCTTTTAGCAAGGTTTGGGAAAATCCCCATTTTTGACTTTTTCGACACTACCGGCCCTGTCGTTTTTTTCAAATTTTGCCCGGTTTGGAAAATCCTTCACAATTTTAAGAAAACGCCCCAACTATGCTTGATTTTGCTCCTTTCTCACTCAGCCCCCCCTCCCGGGCCCCATTTAGCAAGGTTTGGGAAAATCCCCATTTTTGACTTTTTCGACACTACCGGCCCTGTCTTTTTTTCAAATTTTGCCCGGTTTGGAAAATCCTTCACAATTTTCCCAAAACGCCCCAACTGTGCTTGATTTTGCTCCTTTCTGACTCAGTCCGCCCCCCTGGCCCCTTTTAGCAAGGTTTGGGAAAATCCCCATTTTTGACTTTTTCGACACTACCGGCCCTGTCGTTTTTTTCAAATTTTGCCCGGTTTGGAAAATCCTTCACAATTTTCCCAAACGCCCCAACTGTGCTTGATTTTGCTCCTTTCTGACTCAGTCCGCACCCCTGGCCCCTTTTAGCAAGGTTTGGGAAAATCCCCATTTTTGACTTTTTCGACACTACCGGCCCTGTCGTTTTTTTTCAAATTTTGCCCACTTTGGAAAATCCTTCACAATTTTAACATAACGCCCCAACTGTGCTTGATTTGCTCCTTTTTCACACAGCCCTCCTCCCTGGCCCCTTTTAGCAAGGTTTGGGAAAATCCCCATTTTTGACTTTTTCGACACTACCGGCCCTGTCGTTTTTTTCAAATTTTGCCCACTTTGGAAAATCCTTCACAATTTTAACATAACGCCCCAACTGTGCTTCATTTTGCTCATTTCTGACTCAGTCCACCCCCCTGGCCCCTTTTAGCAAGGTTTGGGAAAATCCGCATTTTTGACTTTTTCGACACTACCGGCCCTGTCGTTTTTTTAAATTTTTGCCCACTTTGGAAAATCCTTCAAAATGTTCTCAAAACGCCCCAACTGTGCTTGATTTTGCTCCTTTCTCACTCAGCCTGCCCCCCTGGCCCCTTTTAGCAAGGTTTGTGAAAATCCCCATTTTTGACTTTTTCGACACTACCGGACCTGTCGTTTTTTTCAATTTTTGCCCGGTTTGGAAAATCCTTCACAATTTTAACATAACGCCCCAACTGTGCTTGATTTTGCTCCTTTCTCACTCAGCCCCCCCTCCCGGGCCCCATTTAGCAAGTTTTGGGAAAATCCCCATTTTTGACTTTTTCGACACTACCGGCCCTGTCGTTTTTTTTTCAAATTTTGCCCACTTTGGAAAATCCTTCAAAATGTTCTCAAAACGCCCCAACTGTGCTTGATTTTGCTCCTTTCTCACTCAGCCCTCCTCCCTGGCCCCTTTTAGCAAGGTTTGGGAAAATCCCCATTTTTGACTTTTTCGACACTACCGGCCCTGTCGTTTTTTTCAAATTTTGCCCGGTTTGGAAAATCCTTCACAATTTTAAGAAAACGCCCCAACTATGCTTGATTTTGCTCCTTTCTCACTCAGCCCCCCCTCCCGGGCCCCATTTAGTAAGTTTTGGGAAAATCCGCATTTTTGACTTTTTCGACACTACCGGACCTGTCGTTTTTTTAAATTTTTGCCCACTTTGGGAAATCCTTCACAATTTTAAGAAAACGCCCCAACTATGCTTGATTTTGCTCCTTTCTCACTCAGCCCCCCCTCCCGGGCCCCATTTAGCAAGTTTTGGGAAAATCCCCATTTTTGACTTTTTCGACACTACCGGCCCTGTCGTTTTTTTCAATTTTTGCCTGGTTTGGAAAATCCTTCACAATTTTCACATTACACATCAACTGTGCTTGATTTTGCTCACTCATCCCGCCCCCCGGCCACTTTTAGCAAGTTTTGGGAAAATCCCCATTTTTGACTCTTTCGACACTACCGGCCCTGACGTTTTTTAAAATTTTTGCCCACTTTGGAAAATCCTTCACAATTTTCACAAAACGCCCCAACTGTGCTTGCTTTTGCCCGTTTTTCACTGAGCCCGCCCCCCGGCCCCATTTTGCAAGGTTTGGGAAAATCCCCATTTTTGACTTTTTCGACACTACCGGCCCTGTCGCCTTTTAAAATTTGTGCCCACTTTGGAAAATCCTTCACAATTTTCACAAAACGCCCCAACTGTGCTTGATTTTGCTCCTTTCTGACTCAGTCCGCCCCCTGGCCCCTCTTAGCAAGTTTTGGGAAAATCCCCATTTTTGACTTTTTCGACACTACCGGCCCTGACGTTTTTAAAAAATTTTGCCCACTTTGGAAAATCCTTCACAATTTTCACAAAACCCCCAACTGTGCTTGATTTTGCTCGTTTTTCACTCATCCCGCCCCCCGGCAACTTTTAGCTAGTTTTGGGAAAATCCCCATTTTTTACTTTTTCCACACTACTGGCCCTGTCGTTTTATTCAACTTTTTGCCCGGTTTGGAAAATCCTTCACAATTTTCACACAACGCCCCGACTGTGCTTGATTTTGCTCCTTTCTCACTCAGCCCGCCCCCCTGGCCCCTTTTAGCAAGGTTTGGGAAATTTCCATTTTTGACTTTTTCGACACTAACGGCCCTGTCGTTTTTTTCAATTTTTGCCCACTTTGGAAAATCCTTCACAATTTTCACAAAACGCCCCAACTTTGCTTGATTTTGCTCCTTTCTCACTCAACCCGCCCCCCTGGCCCCTTTTAGCAAGGTTCGGGAAAATCCCCATTTTTGACTTTTTCAACACAAAAAAGCACAACAACTGTCGTTTTTTTTCAAATTTTGCCCGGTTTGGAAAATCCTTCACAATTTTCACAAAACGCCCCAACTGTGCTTGATTTTGCTAGTTTTTCGCTCATCCCTCCCCCCGGCCCCTTTTAGCAAGGTTTTGGAAAATCTGCATTTTTGACTTTGTCGACACTACCGGCCCTGTCGTTTTTTTCAAATTTTGCCCGGTTTGGAAAATCCTTCACATTTTTCACAAAACGCCCCAACTGTTAATGATTTTGCTCCTTTTTCACTCAGCCTGCCTGTCTGGCCCCTTCTAGCAAGGTTTGGGAAAATTCCCCATTTTTGACTTTTTCGATACTACCGGCCCTGTGTTTTTTTTCAATTTTTTTCCGGTTAGGAAAATACTTCACAATTTTCACACAACGTCCCAGCTGTGCTTGATTTTGCTCCTTTTTCACTCAGCCAGCCTGCCTGGCCCCTTTTAGCAAGGTTTGGGAAAATCCCCATTCTTTACTTTTTCGACAATACCGGCCCTGACGTTTTTTTAAATTTTTGCCCACTTTGGAAAATCCTTCACAATTTTCACAAAACGACCCAAATGTGCTTGATTTTGCTCATTTTTCACTGAGCCCGCCCCCCGGCCACTTTTAGCAAGGTTTTGGAACAATTGCCCACCCTTCCCCATTTTTGACTTTTTCGACACTACCAGCCCTGTCGTTTTTTTCAATTTTTGCCCACTTTGGAAAATCCTTCACAATTTTCACAAAACGCCCCAACTGTGCTTGATTTTGCTCCTTTCTCACTCAGCCCGCCCCCCTGGCCCCTTTTAGCAAGTTTTGGGAAAATCCCCATTTTTTACTGTTTCGACACCACCGGCCCTGTCTTTTTTTTTCAATTTTTGACCGGTTTGGAAAATACTTCACAATTTTCACAAAACACCCCAACTGTGCTTGATTTTGCTCCCTTCTGACTCAGTCCGCCCCCTGGCCCCTTTTAGCAAGTATTGGGAAAAATCCCATTTTTGACTTTTTCGACAATACCGGCCCTGTCGTTTTTCTCAAATTTTGCCCACGTTGGAAAATCCTGCACAGTTTTCACAAAACGCCCCAACTGTGCTTGATTTTGCTCGTTTCTCACTCAGCCCGCCCCCCTGGCCCCTCTTAGCAAGTTTTGGGAAAATCCCCATTTTTGACTTTTTCGACACTACCGGCCCTGTCGTTTTTTTCAAATTTTGCCCACTTTGGAAAATCCTTCACAATTTTCACAAAACGCCCCAACTGTGCTTGATTTTGCTCCTTTCTCACTCAGCCCGCCCCCCTGGCCCCTTTTAGCAAGGTTTGGGAAAATCCCCATTTTTGACTTTTTCAACACTACCGGCCCTGTCGTTTTTTTTCAAATTTTGCCCACTTTGGAAAATCCTTCACAATTTTCACAAAACGCCCCAAATGTGCTTGATTTTGCTCGTTTTTCACTGAGCCCTCCCCCCGGCCCCTTTTTGCAAGGTTTGGGAAAATACCCATTTTTGACTTTTTCGATAGTACCCGGCCCTGTCGTTTTTTTCAATTTTTGCCTGGTTTGGAAAATCCTTCACAATATTCACATTACACATCAACTGTGCTTGATTTTGCTCACTCATCCCGCCCCCTGGCCCCTTTTAGCAAAGTTTGGGAAAATCCCCATTTTTGACTTTTTCGACACTACCGGACCTGTCGTTTTTTTTCAAATTTTGCCCACTTTGCAAAATCCTGCACAATTTTCACAAAACGCCCCAACTGTGCTTGATTTTGCTCCTTTCTCACTCAGCCCGCCCCCGGGCCCATTTTTGCCTGGATTGGAAAATACTTCACAATTTTCACATTACACATCAACTGTGCTTGATCTTGCTCACTCATCCCGCCCCCCGGCCACTTTTAGCAAGTTTTGGGAAAATCCCCATTTTTGACTTTTTCGACACTACCGGCCCTGTCGCCTTTTAAAATTTTTGCCCACTTTGGAAAATCCTTCACGATTATCACATTACACATCAACTGTGCTTGATTTTGCTCACTCATCCCGCCCCCCGGCCACTTTTAGCAAGTTTTGGGAAAATCCCCGTTTTTTACTTTTTCGACACCACCGGCCCTGTCTTTTTTTTCAATTTTTGTCTGGTTTGGAAAATCCTTCACAATTTTCACACAACGCCCCAGCTGTGCTTGATTTTGCTCCTTTTTCACTAAGCCCGCCCCCCTGGCCCCTTTTAGCAAGGTTTGGGAAAATTCCCATTTTTTACTTTTTCCACACTACCTGCCCTGTCGTTTTATTCAATTTTTTGCCCGGTTTGGAAAATCCTTCACAATTTTCACACAACGCTCCAACTGTGCTTGATTTTGCTCCCTTCTCACTCAGCCCGCCCCCCTGGCCCCTTTTAGCAAGGTTTGGGAAAATCCCCATTTTTGACTTTTTCAACACTACCGGCCCTGTCGTTTTATTCAATTTTTTGCCCGGTTTGGAAAATCCTTCACAATTTTCACACAACGCCCCAACTGTGCTTGATTTTGCTCCTTTCTCACTCAGCCCGCCCCCCTGGCCCCCTTTAGCAAGGTTTGAGAAAAATCCCCATTTTTGACTTTTTCGACACTACCGGCCCTGTCGTTTTTTTCAATTTTTGCCCGGTTTGGAAAATCCTTCACAATTTTCACACAACGCCCCAACTGTGCTTGATTTTGCTCCCTTCTCACTCAGCCCGCCCCCCTGGCCCCCTTTAGCAAGGTTTGGGAAAAATCCCCATTTTTGACTTTTTCGACACTACCGGCCCTGTCTTTTTTTTTCAATTTTTGCCCGGTTTGGAAAATCCTTCACAATTTTCAAATAACGCCCCAACTGTGCTTGATTTTGCTCCTTTCTCACTCAGCCCGCCTCCGTGGCCCCATTTTAGCAAGGTTTAGGAAAATCCCCATTTTTGACTTTTTCAACACTACCGGCCCTGTCGTTTTATTAAATTTTTGTCCGGTTTGGAAAATCCTTCACAATTTTCACAAAACGCCCCAACTGTGCTTGATTTTGCTCCTTTCTAACTCAGCCTGCCCCCCTGGCCCCTTTTAGCAAGGTTTGGGAAAATCCCCATCTTTTACTTTTTTGACACTACTGGCCCTGTCGTTTTTTAAAATTTTTGCCCACTTTGGAAAATCCTTCACAATTTTCACAAAACGCTCCAACTGTGCTTGATTTTGCTCGTTTTTCACTAAGCCCGCCCCCCTGGCCCCTTTTAGCAAGGTTTGGGAAAATCCCCATTTTTGACTTTTTCCACACTACCGGCCCTGTCGTTTTATTCAACTTTTTGCCCGGTTTGGAAAATCCTTCACAATTTTCACATAACGCCCCAACTGTGCTTGATTTTGCTCCTTTCTCACTCAGCCCGCCCCCCTGGCCCCTTTTAGCAAGGTTTGGGAAAATTCCCATTTTTGACTTTTTCCACACTACCGGCCCTGTCGTTTTATTCAATTTTTTGCCTGGTTTGGAAAATCCTTCACAATTTTCACACAACGCACCAACTGTGCTTGATTTTGCTCCCTTCTCACTTAGCCCGCCCCCCTGGCCCCTTTTAGCAAGGTTTGGGAAAATCCCCATTTTTGACTTTTTCAACACTACCGGCCCTGTCTTTTATTCAACTTTTTGCCCGGTTTGGAAAATCCTTCACAATTTTCCCAAAACGCCCCAACTGTGCTTGATTTTGCTCCTTTCTGACTCAGTCCGCCCCCCTGGCCCCTTTTAGCAAAGTTTGGGAAAATCCCCATTTTTGACTTTTTCGACACTACCGGACCTGTCGTTTATTTCAAATTTTGCCCGGTTTGGAAAATCCTTCACAATTTTCTCAAAACGCCCCAACTGTGCTTGATTTTGCTCATTTCTGACTCAGTCCGCCCCCCTGGCCCCTTTTAGCAAGGTTTGGGAAAATCCGCATTTTTGACTTTTTCGACACTACCGGCCCTGTCGTTTTTTTCAATTTTTGCCCACGTTGGAAAATCCTTCACAATTTTCCCAAAACGCCCCAACTGTGCTTGATTTTGCTCCTTTCTGACTCAGTCCACCCCCTGGCACCTTTTAGCAAGGTTTGGGAAAATCCCCATTTTTGACTTTTTCGACACTACCGGCCCTGTCTTTTTTTCAAATTTTGCCCGGTTTGGAAAATCCTTCACAATTTTCACAAAACGCCCCAACTGTGCTTGATTTTACTCGTTTTTCACTCAGCCCGCCCCCCTGGCCTTTTTTAGCAAGGTTTGGGAAAATCCCCATTTTTGACTTTTTCGACACTACCGCCCGTCGCTTTTTAAAATTTTTGCCCACTTTGGAAAATCATTCAAAATTTTCACAAAACGCCCCAAATGTGCTTGATTTTGCTCGTTTTTCACTGAGCCCGCCCCCCGGCCCCTTTTTGCAAGGTTTGGGAAAATCCGCATTTTTTACTTTTTCGACACTACCGGCCCTGTCGTTTTTTTCAATTTTTGCCTGGTTTGGAAAATCCTTCACAATTTTCACAAAACGCCCCAACTGTGCTTGCTTTTGCCCGTTTTTCACTGAGCCCGCCCCCCGGCCCCATTTTGCAAGGTTTGGGAAAATCCCCATTTTTGACTTTTTCGACACTACCGGCCCTGTCGCCTTTTAAAATTTGTGCCCACTTTGGAAAATCCTTCACAATTTTCACAAAACGCCCCAACTGTGCTTGATTTTGCTCCTTTCTGACTCAGTCCGCCCCCTGGCCCCTCTTAGCAAGTTTTGGGAAAATCCCCATTTTTGACTTTTTCGACACTACCGGCCCTGACGTTTTTAAAAAATTTTGCCCACTTTGGAAAATCCTTCACAATTTTCACAAAACCCCCAACTGTGCTTGATTTTGCTCGTTTTTCACTCATCCCGCCCCCCGGCAACTTTTAGCTAGTTTTGGGAAAATCCCCATTTTTTACTTTTTCCACACTACTGGCCCTGTCGTTTTATTCAACTTTTTGCCCGGTTTGGAAAATCCTTCACAATTTTCACACAACGCCCCGACTGTGCTTGATTTTGCTCCTTTCTCACTCAGCCCGCCCCCCTGGCCCCTTTTAGCAAGGTTTGGGAAATTTCCATTTTTGACTTTTTCGACACTAACGGCCCTGTCGTTTTTTTCAATTTTTGCCCACTTTGGAAAATCCTTCTCAATTATCACATTACACATCAACTGTGCTTGATTTTGCTCCTTTTTCACTCAGCCCGCCCCTCTGGCCCCTTTTAAAAAGGTTTGGGAAAATCCCCATTTTTGACTTTTTTGACACTACCAGCCCTGTCGTTTTTTTAAATTTTTGCCCACTTTGGAAAATCCTTCACAATTTTCACAAAACGCCCCAACGGTGCTTGATTTTGCTCGTTTTTCACTCAGCCCGCACCCCTGGCCCCTTTTAGCAAGTTTTTGGAAAATCCCCATTTTTGACTTTTTCAACACTACATGCCCTGTCGTTTTTTTAAATTTTTGCCCACTTTGGAAAATCCTTCACAATTTTCACAAAACGCCCCAACTTTGCTTGATTTTGCTCCTTTCTCACTCAACCCGCCCCCCTGGCCCCTTTTAGCAAGGTTCGGGAAAATCCCCATTTTTGACTTTTTCAACACAAAAAAGCACAACAACTGTCGTTTTTTTTCAAATTTTGCCCGGTTTGGAAAATCCTTCACAATTTTCACAAAACGCCCCAACTGTGCTTGATTTTGCTAGTTTTTCGCTCATCCCTCCCCCCGGCCCCTTTTAGCAAGGTTTTGGAAAATCTGCATTTTTGACTTTGTCGACACTACCGGCCCTGTCGTTTTTTTCAAATTTTGCCCGGTTTGGAAAATCCTTCACATTTTTCACAAAACGCCCCAACTGTTAATGATTTTGCTCCTTTTTCACTCAGCCTGCCTGTCTGGCCCCTTCTAGCAAGGTTTGGGAAAATTCCCCATTTTTGACTTTTTCGATACTACCGGCCCTGTGTTTTTTTTCAATTTTTTTCCGGTTAGGAAAATACTTCACAATTTTCACACAACGTCCCAGCTGTGCTTGATTTTGCTACTTTTTCACTCAGCCCGCCTGCCTGGCCCCTTTTAGCAAGGTTTGGGAAAATCCCCATTCTTTACTTTTTCGACAATACCGGCCCTGACATTTTTTTTAATTTTTGCCCACTTTGGAAAATCCTTCACAATTTTCACAAAACGACCCAAATGTGCTTGATTTTGCTCATTTTTCACTGAGCCCGCCCCCCGGCCACTTTTAGCAAGGTTTTGGAACAATTGCCCACCCTTCCCCATTTTTGACTTTTTCGACACTACCAGCCCTGTCGTTTTTTTCAATTTTTGCCCACTTTGGAAAATCCTTCACAATTTTCACAAAACGCCCCAACTGTGCTTGATTTTGCTCCTTTCTCACTCAGCCCGCCCCCCTGGCCCCTTTTAGCAAGTTTTGGGAAAATCCCCATTTTTTACTGTTTCGACACCACCGGCCCTGTCTTTTTTTTTCAATTTTTGACCGGTTTGGAAAATACTTCACAATTTTCACAAAACACCCCAACTGTGCTTGATTTTGCTCCCTTCTGACTCAGTCCGCCCCCTGGCCCCTTTTAGCAAGGTTTGGGAAAAATCCCATTTTTGACTTTTTCGACAATACCGGCCCTGTCGTTTTTCTCAAATTTTGCCCACGTTGGAAAATCCTGCACAGTTTTCACAAAACGCCCCAACTGTGCTTGATTTTGCTCGTTTCTCACTCAGCCCGCCCCCCTGGCCCCTCTTAGCAAGTTTTGGGAAAATCCCCATTTTTGACTTTTTCGACACTACCGGCCCTGTCGTTTTTTTCAAATTTTGCCCACTTTGGAAAATCCTTCACAATTTTCACAAAACGCCCCAACTGTGCTTGATTTTGCTCCTTTCTCACTCAGCCCGCCCCCCTGGCCCCTTTTAGCAAGGTTTGGGAAAATCCCCATTTTTGACTTTTTCAACACTACCGGACCTGTCGTTTTTTTCAAATTTTGCCCACTTTGGAAAATCCTTCACAATTTTCACAAAACGCCCCAAATGTGCTTGATTTTGCTCGTTTTTCACTGAGCCCTCCCCCCGGCCCCTTTTTGCAAGGTTTGGGAAAATACCCATTTTTGACTTTTTCGACAGTACCGGCCCTGTCGTTTTTTTCAATTTTTGCCTGGTTTGGAAAATCCTTCACAATATTCACATTACACATCAACTGTGCTTGATTTTGCTCACTCATCCCGCCCCCTGGCCCCTTTTAGCAAGGTTTGGGAAAATCCCCATTTTTGACTTTTTCGACACTACCGGACCTGTCGTTTTTTTTCAAATTTTGCCCACTTTGCAAAATCCTGCACAATTTTCACAAAACGCCCCAACTGTGCTTGATTTTGCTCCTTTCTCACTCAGCCCGCCCCCGGGCCCATTTTTGCCTGGATTGGAAAATCCTTCACAATTTTCACATTACACATCAACTGTGCTTGATCTTGCTCACTCATCCCGCCCCCCGGCCACTTTTAGCAAGTTTTGGGAAAATCCCCATTTTTGACTTTTTCGACACTAACGGCCCTGTCGCCTTTTAAACTTTTTGCCCACTTTGGAAAATCCTTCACAATTTTCAGAAAACGCCCCAACTGTGCTTGATTTTGCTCGTTTTTCACTCATCCCGCCCCCCGGCCACTTTTAGCAAGTTTTGGGAAAATCCCCATTTTTGACTTTTTCGACACTACCGGCCCTGTCGCCTTTTAAAATTTTTGCCCACTTTGGAAAATCCTTCACGATTATCACATTACACATCAACTGTGCTTGATTTTGCTCACTCATCCCGCCCCCCGGCCACTTTTAGCAAGTTTTGGGAAAATCCCCGTTTTTTACTTTTTCGACACCACCGGCCCTGTCTTTTTTTTCAATTTTTGTCTGGTTTGGAAAATCCTTCACAATTTTCACACAACGCCCCAGCTGTGCTTGATTTTGCTCCTTTTTCACTAAGCCCGCCCCCCTGGCCCCTTTTAGCAAGGTTTGGGAAAATTCCCATTTTTTACTTTTTCCACACTACCTGCCCTGTCGTTTTATTCAATTTTTTGCCCGGTTTGGAAAATCCTTCACAATTTTCACACAACGCTCCAACTGTGCTTGATTTTGCTCCCTTCTCACTCAGCCCGCCCCCCTGGCCCCTTTTAGCAAGGTTTGGGAAAATCCCCATTTTTGACTTTTTCAACACTACCGGCCCTGTCGTTTTATTCAATTTTTTGCCCGGTTTGGAAAATCCTTCACAATTTTCACACAACGCCCCAACTGTGCTTGATTTTGCTCCTTTCTCACTCAGCCCGCCCCCCTGGCCCCCTTTAGCAAGGTTTGGGAAAAATCCCCATTTTTGACTTTTTCGACACTACCGGCCCTGTCGTTTTTTTCAATTTTTGCCCGGTTTGGAAAATCCTTCACAATTTTCACACAACGCCCCAACTGTGCTTGATTTTGCTCCCTTCTCACTCAGCCCGCCCCCCTGGCCCCCTTTAGCAAGGTTTGGGAAAAATCCCCATTTTTGACTTTTTCGACACTACCGGCCCTGTCGTTTTTTTCAATTTTTGCCCGGTTTGGAAAATCCTTCACAATTTTCAAATAACGCCCCAACTGTGCTTGATTTTGCTCCTTTCTCACTCAGCCCGCCTCCGTGGCCCCATTTTAGCAAGGTTTAGGAAAATCCCCATTTTTGACTTTTTCAACACTACCGGCCCTGTCGTTTTATTAAATTTTTGTCCGGTTTGGAAAATCCTTCACAATTTTCACAAAACGCCCCAACTGTGCTTGATTTTGCTCCTTTCTAACTCAGCCTGCCCCCCTGGCCCCTTTTAGCAAGGTTTGGGAAAATCCCCATCTTTTACTTTTTTGACACTACTGGCCCTGTCGTTTTTTAAAATTTTTGCCCACTTTGGAAAATCCTTCACAATTTTCACAAAACGCTCCAACTGTGCTTGATTTTGCTCGTTTTTCACTAAGCCCGCCCCCCTGGCCCCTTTTAGCAAGGTTTGGGAAAATCCCCATTTTTTACTTTTTCCACACTACCGGCCCTGTCGTTTTTTTCAATTTTTGCCCGGTTTGGAAAATCCTTCACAATTTTCACACAACGCCCCAACTGTGCTTGATTTTGCTCCCTTCTCACTCAGCCCGCCCCCCTGGCCCCCTTTAGCAAGGTTTGGGAAAAATCCCCATTTTTGACTTTTTCGACACTACCGGCCCTGTCTTTTTTTTTCAATTTTTGCCCGGTTTGGAAAATCCTTCACAATTTTCAAATAACGCCCCAACTGTGCTTGATTTTGCTCCTTTCTCACTCAGCCCGCCTCCGTGGCCCCATTTTAGCAAGGTTTAGGAAAATCCCCATTTTTGACTTTTTCAACACTACCGGCCCTGTCGTTTTATTAAATTTTTGTCCGGTTTGGAAAATCCTTCACAATTTTCACAAAACGCCCCAACTGTGCTTGATTTTGCTCCTTTCTAACTCAGCCTGCCCCCCTGGCCCCTTTTAGCAAGGTTTGGGAAAATCCCCATCTTTTACTTTTTTGACACTACTGGCCCTGTCGTTTTTTAAAATTTTTGCCCACTTTGGAAAATCCTTCACAATTTTCACAAAACGCTCCAACTGTGCTTGATTTTGCTCGTTTTTCACTAAGCCCGCCCCCCTGGCCCCTTTTAGCAAGGTTTGGGAAAATCCCCATTTTTGACTTTTTCCACACTACCGGCCCTGTCGTTTTATTCAACTTTTTGCCCGGTTTGGAAAATCCTTCACAATTTTCACATAACGCCCCAACTGTGCTTGATTTTGCTCCTTTCTCACTCAGCCCGCCCCCCTGGCCCCTTTTAGCAAGGTTTGGGAAAATTCCCATTTTTGACTTTTTCCACACTACCGGCCCTGTCGTTTTATTCAATTTTTTGCCTGGTTTGGAAAATCCTTCACAATTTTCACACAACGCACCAACTGTGCTTGATTTTGCTCCCTTCTCACTTAGCCCGCCCCCCTGGCCCCTTTTAGCAAGGTTTGGGAAAATCCCCATTTTTGACTTTTTCAACACTACCGGCCCTGTCTTTTATTCAACTTTTTGCCCGGTTTGGAAAATCCTTCACAATTTTCCCAAAACGCCCCAACTGTGCTTGATTTTGCTCCTTTCTGACTCAGTCCGCCCCCCTGGCCCCTTTTAGCAAAGTTTGGGAAAATCCCCATTTTTGACTTTTTCGACACTACCGGACCTGTCGTTTATTTCAAATTTTGCCCGGTTTGGAAAATCCTTCACAATTTTCTCAAAACGCCCCAACTGTGCTTGATTTTGCTCATTTCTGACTCAGTCCGCCCCCCTGGCCCCTTTTAGCAAGGTTTGGGAAAATCCGCATTTTTGACTTTTTCGACACTACCGGCCCTGTCGTTTTTTTCAATTTTTGCCCACGTTGGAAAATCCTTCACAATTTTCCCAAAACGCCCCAACTGTGCTTGATTTTGCTCCTTTCTGACTCAGTCCGCCCCCTGGCACCTTTTAGCAAGGTTTGGGAAAATCCCCATTTTTGACTTTTTCGACACTACCGGCCCTGTCTTTTTTTCAAATTTTGCCCGGTTTGGAAAATCCTTCACAATTTTCACAAAACGCCCCAACTGTGCTTGATTTTACTCGTTTTTCACTCAGCCCGCCCCCCTGGCCTTTTTTAGCAAGGTTTGGGAAAATCCCCATTTTTGACTTTTTCGACACTACCGCCCGTCGCTTTTTAAAATTTTTGCCCACTTTGGAAAATCATTCAAAATTTTCACAAAACGCCCCAAATGTGCTTGATTTTGCTCGTTTTTCACTGAGCCCGCCCCCCGGCCCCTTTTTGCAAGGTTTGGGAAAATCCGCATTTTTTACTTTTTCGACACTACCGGCCCTGTCGTTTTTTTCAATTTTTGCCTGGTTTGGAAAATCCTTCACAATTTTCACAAAACGCCCCAACTGTGCTTGCTTTTGCCCGTTTTTCACTGAGCCCGCCCCCCGGCCCCATTTTGCAAGGTTTGGGAAAATCCCCATTTTTGACTTTTTCGACACTACCGGCCCTGTCGCCTTTTAAAATTTGTGCCCACTTTGGAAAATCCTTCACAATTTTCACAAAACGCCCCAACTGTGCTTGATTTTGCTCCTTTCTGACTCAGTCCGCCCCCTGGCCCCTCTTAGCAAGTTTTGGGAAAATCCCCATTTTTGACTTTTTCGACACTACCGGCCCTGACGTTTTTAAAAAATTTTGCCCACTTTGGAAAATCCTTCACAATTTTCACAAAAACCCCAACTGTGCTTGATTTTGCTCGTTTTTCACTCATCCCGCCCCCCGGCAACTTTTAGCTAGTTTTGGGAAAATCCCCATTTTTTACTTTTTCCACACTACTGGCCCTGTCGTTTTATTCAACTTTTTGCCCGGTTTGGAAAATCCTTCACAATTTTCACACAACGCCCCGACTGTGCTTGATTTTGCTCCTTTCTCACTCAGCCCGCCCCCCTGGCCCCTTTTAGCAAGGTTTGGGAAATTTCCATTTTTGACTTTTTCGACACTAACGGCCCTGTCGTTTTTTTCAATTTTTGCCCACTTTGGAAAATCCTTCTCAATTATCACATTACACATCAACTGTGCTTGATTTTGCTCCTTTTTCACTCAGCCCGCCCCTCTGGCCCCTTTTAAAAAGGTTTGGGAAAATCCCCATTTTTGACTTTTTTGACACTACCAGCCCTGTCGTTTTTTTAAATTTTTGCCCACTTTGGAAAATCCTTCACAATTTTCACAAAACGCCCCAACGGTGCTTGATTTTGCTCGTTTTTCACTCAGCCCGCACCCCTGGCCCCTTTTAGCAAGTTTTTGGAAAATCCCCATTTTTGACTTTTTCAACACTACATGCCCTGTCGTTTTTTTAAATTTTTGCCCACTTTGGAAAATCCTTCACAATTTTCACAAAACGCCCCAACTTTGCTTGATTTTGCTCCTTTCTCACTCAACCCGCCCCCCTGGCCCCTTTTAGCAAGGTTCGGGAAAATCCCCATTTTTGACTTTTTCAACACAAAAAAGCACAACAACTGTCGTTTTTTTTCAAATTTTGCCCGGTTTGGAAAATCCTTCACAATTTTCACAAAACGCCCCAACTGTGCTTGATTTTGCTAGTTTTTCGCTCATCCCTCCCCCCGGCCCCTTTTAGCAAGGTTTTGGAAAATCTGCATTTTTGACTTTGTCGACACTACCGGCCCTGTCGTTTTTTTCAAATTTTGCCCGGTTTGGAAAATCCTTCACATTTTTCACAAAATGCCCCAACTGTTAATGATTTTGCTCCTTTTTCACTCAGCCTGCCTGTCTGGCCCCTTCTAGCAAGGTTTGGGAAAATTCCCCATTTTTGACTTTTTCGATACTACCGGCCCTGTGTTTTTTTTCAATTTTTTTCCGGTTAGGAAAATACTTCACAATTTTCACACAACGTCCCAGCTGTGCTTGATTTTGCTACTTTTTCACTCAGCCCGCCTGCCTGGCCCCTTTTAGCAAGGTTTGGGAAAATCCCCATTCTTTACTTTTTCGACAATACCGGCCCTGACGTTTTTTTTAATTTTTGCCCACTTTGGAAAATCCTTCACAATTTTCACAAAACGACCCAAATGTGCTTGATTTTGCTCATTTTTCACTGAGCCCGCCCCCCGGCCACTTTTAGCAAGGTTTTGGAACAATTGCCCACCCTTCCCCATTTTTGACTTTTTCGACACTACCAGCCCTGTCGTTTTTTTCAATTTTTGCCCACTTTGGAAAATCCTTCACAATTTTCACAAAACGCCCCAACTGTGCTTGATTTTGCTCCTTTCTCACTCAGCCCGCCCCCCTGGCCCCTTTTAGCAAGTTTTGGGAAAATCCCCATTTTTTACTGTTTCGACACCACCGGCCCTGTCTTTTTTTTTCAATTTTTGACCGGTTTGGAAAATACTTCACAATTTTCACAAAACACCCCAACTGTGCTTGATTTTGCTCCCTTCTGACTCAGTCCGCCCCCTGGCCCCTTTTAGCAAGGTTTGGGAAAAATCCCATTTTTGACTTTTTCGACAATACCGGCCCTGTCGTTTTTCTCAAATTTTGCCCACGTTGGAAAATCCTGCACAGTTTTCACAAAACGCCCCAACTGTGCTTGATTTTGCTCGTTTCTCACTCAGCCCGCCCCCCTGGCCCCTCTTAGCAAGTTTTGGGAAAATCCCCATTTTTGACTTTTTCGACACTACCGGCCCTGTCGTTTTTTTCAAATTTTGCCCACTTTGGAAAATCCTTCACAATTTTCACAAAACGCCCCAACTGTGCTTGATTTTGCTCCTTTCTCACTCAGCCCGCCCCCCTGGCCCCTTTTAGCAAGGTTTGGGAAAATCCCCATTTTTGACTTTTTCAACACTACCGGACCTGTCGTTTTTTTCAAATTTTGCCCACTTTGGAAAATCCTTCACAATTTTCACAAAACGCCCCAAATGTGCTTGATTTTGCTCGTTTTTCACTGAGCCCTCCCCCCGGCCCCTTTTTGCAAGGTTTGGGAAAATACCCATTTTTGACTTTTTCGACAGTACCGGCCCTGTCGTTTTTTTCAATTTTTGCCTGGTTTGGAAAATCCTTCACAATATTCACATTACACATCAACTGTGCTTGATTTTGCTCACTCATCCCGCCCCCTGGCCCCTTTTAGCAAGGTTTGGGAAAATCCCCATTTTTGACTTTTTCGACACTACCGGACCTGTCGTTTTTTTTCAAATTTTGCCCACTTTGCAAAATCCTGCACAATTTTCACAAAACGCCCCAACTGTGCTTGATTTTGCTCCTTTCTCACTCAGCCCGCCCCCGGGCCCATTTTTGCCTGGATTGGAAAATCCTTCACAATTTTCACATTACACATCAACTGTGCTTGATCTTGCTCACTCATCCCGCCCCCCGGCCACTTTTAGCAAGTTTTGGGAAAATCCCCATTTTTGACTTTTTCGACACTAACGGCCCTGTCGCCTTTTAAACTTTTTGCCCACTTTGGAAAATCCTTCACAATTTTCAGAAAACGCCCCAACTGTGCTTGATTTTGCTCGTTTTTCACTCATCCCGCCCCCCGGCCACTTTTAGCAAGTTTTGGGAAAATCCCCATTTTTGACTTTTTCGACACTACCGGCCCTGTCGCCTTTTAAAATTTTTGCCCACTTTGGAAAATCCTTCACGATTATCACATTACACATCAACTGTGCTTGATTTTGCTCACTCATCCCGCCCCCCGGCCACTTTTAGCAAGTTTTGGGAAAATCCCCGTTTTTTACTTTTTCGACACCACCGGCCCTGTCTTTTTTTTCAATTTTTGTCTGGTTTGGAAAATCCTTCACAATTTTCACACAACGCCCCAGCTGTGCTTGATTTTGCTCCTTTTTCACTAAGCCCGCCCCCCTGGCCCCTTTTAGCAAGGTTTGGGAAAATTCCCATTTTTTACTTTTTCCACACTACCTGCCCTGTCGTTTTATTCAATTTTTTGCCCGGTTTGGAAAATCCTTCACAATTTTCACACAACGCTCCAACTGTGCTTGATTTTGCTCCCTTCTCACTCAGCCCGCCCCCCTGGCCCCTTTTAGCAAGGTTTGGGAAAATCCCCATTTTTGACTTTTTCAACACTACCGGCCCTGTCGTTTTATTCAATTTTTTGCCCGGTTTGGAAAATCCTTCACAATTTTCACACAACGCCCCAACTGTGCTTGATTTTGCTCCTTTCTCACTCAGCCCGCCCCCCTGGCCCCCTTTAGCAAGGTTTGGGAAAAATCCCCATTTTTGACTTTTTCGACACTACCGGCCCTGTCGTTTTTTTCAATTTTTGCCCGGTTTGGAAAATCCTTCACAATTTTCACACAACGCCCCAACTGTGCTTGATTTTGCTCCCTTCTCACTCAGCCCGCCCCCCTGGCCCCCTTTAGCAAGGTTTGGGAAAAATCCCCATTTTTGACTTTTTCGACACTACCGGCCCTGTCGTTTTTTTCAATTTTTGCCCGGTTTGGAAAATCCTTCACAATTTTCAAATAACGCCCCAACTGTGCTTGATTTTGCTCCTTTCTCACTCAGCCCGCCTCCGTGGCCCCATTTTAGCAAGGTTTAGGAAAATCCCCATTTTTGACTTTTTCAACACTACCGGCCCTGTCGTTTTATTAAATTTTTGTCCGGTTTGGAAAATCCTTCACAATTTTCACAAAACGCCCCAACTGTGCTTGATTTTGCTCCTTTCTAACTCAGCCTGCCCCCCTGGCCCCTTTTAGCAAGGTTTGGGAAAATCCCCATCTTTTACTTTTTTGACACTACTGGCCCTGTCGTTTTTTAAAATTTTTGCCCACTTTGGAAAATCCTTCACAATTTTCACAAAACGCTCCAACTGTGCTTGATTTTGCTCGTTTTTCACTAAGCCCGCCCCCCTGGCCCCTTTTAGCAAGGTTTGGGAAAATCCCCATTTTTTACTTTTTCCACACTACCGGCCCTGTCGTTTTATTCAACTTTTTGCCCGGTTTGGAAAATCCTTCACAATTTTCACACAACGCCCCAACTGTGCTTGATTTTGCTCCTTTCTCACTCAGCCCGCCCCCCTGGCCCCTTTTAGCAAGGTTTGGGAAAATTCCCATTTTTGACTTTTTCCACACTACCGGCCCTGTCTTTTTATTCAATTTTTTGCCTGGTTGGAAAATCCTTCACAATTTTCACACAACGCACCAACTGTGCTTGATTTTGCTCCCTTCTCACTTAGCCCGCCCCCCTGGCCCCTTTTAGCAAGGTTTGGGAAAATCCCCATTTTTGACTTTTTCAACACTACCGGCCCTGTCTTTTATTCAACTTTTTGCCCGGTTTGGAAAATCCTTCACAATTTTCCCAAAACGCCCCAACTGTGCTTGATTTTGCTCCTTTCTGACTCAGTCCGCCCCCCTGGCCCCTTTTAGCAAAGTTTGGGAAAATCCCCATTTTTGACTTTTTTCGACACTACCGGACCTGTCGTTTATTTCAAATTTTGCCCGGTTTGGAAAATCCTTCACAATTTTCTCAAAACGCCCCAACTGTGCTTGATTTTGCTCATTTCTGACTCAGTCCGCCCCCCTGGCCCCTTTTAGCAAGGTTTGGGAAAATCCGCATTTTTTGACTTTTTCGACACTACCCGGCCCTGTCGTTTTTTTCAATTTTTGCCCACGTTGGAAAATCCTTCACAATTTTCCCAAAACGCCCCAACTGTGCTTGATTTTGCTCCTTTCTGACTCAGTCCGCCCCCTGGCACCTTTTAGCAAGGTTTGGGAAAATCCCCATTTTTGACTTTTTCGACACTACCCGGCCCTGTCTTTTTTTCAAATTTTGCCCGGTTTGGAAAATCCTTCACAATTTTCACAAAACGCCCCCAACTGTGCTTGATTTTACTCGTTTTTCACTCAGCCCGCCCCCCTGGCCTTTTTTAGCAAGGTTTGGGAAAATCCCCATTTTGACTTTTCGACACTACCGCCCGTCGCTTTTTAAAATTTTTGCCCACTTTGGAAAATCATTCAAAATTTTCACAAAACGCCCAAATGTGCTTGATTTTGCTCGTTTTTCACTGAGCCCGCCCCCCGGCCCCTTTTTGCAAGGTTTGGGAAAATCCGCATTTTTTACTTTTTCGACACTACCGGCCCTGTCGTTTTTTTCAATTTTTGCCTGGTTTGGAAAATCCTTCACAATTTTCACAAAACGCCCCAACTGTGCTTGCTTTTGCCCGTTTTTCACTGAGCCCGCCCCCCGGCCCCCATTTTGCAAGGTTTGGGAAAATCCCCATTTTTGACTTTTTCGACACTACCGGCCCTGTCGCCTTTTAAAATTTGTGCCCACTTTGGAAAATCCTTCACAATTTTCACAAAACGCCCCAACTGTGCTTGATTTTGCTCCTTTCTGACTCAGTCCGCCCCCTGGCCCCTCTTAGCAAGTTTTGGGAAAATCCCCATTTTTGACTTTTTCGACACTACCGGCCCTGACGTTTAAAAAAAATTTTGCCCACTTTGGAAAATCCTTCACAATTTTCACAAAACCCCCAACTGTGCTTGATTTTGCTCGTTTTTCACTCATCCCGCCCCCCGGCAACTTTTAGCTAGTTTTGGGAAAATCCCCATTTTTTACTTTTTCCACACTACTGGCCCTGTCGTTTTATTCAACTTTTTGCCCGGTTTGGAAAATCCTTCACAATTTTCACACAACGCCCCGACTGTGCTTGATTTTGCTCCTTTCTCACTCAGCCCGCCCCCCTGGCCCCTTTTAGCAAGGTTTTGGAAATTTCCATTTTTGACTTTTTCGACACTATCGGCCCTGTCGTTTTTTCAATTTTTGCCCACTTTGGAAAATCCTTCTCAATTATCACATTACACATCAACTGTGCTTGATTTTGCTCCTTTTTCACTCAGCCCGCCCCTCTGGCCCCTTTTAAAAAGGTTTGGGAAAATCCCCATTTTTGACTTTTTTGACACTACCAGCCCTGTCGTTTTTTTAAATTTTTGCCCACTTTGGAAAATCCTTCACAATTTTCATAAAACGCCCCAACGGTGCTTGATTTTGCTCGTTTTTCACTCAGCCCGCACCCCTGGCCCCTTTTAGCAAGTTTTTGGAAAATCCCCATTTTTGACTTTTTCAACACTACATGCCCTGTCGTTTTTTTAAATTTTTGCCCACTTTGGAAAATCCTTCACAATTTTCACAAAACGCCCCAACTTTGCTTGATTTTGCTCCTTTCTCACTCAACCCGCCCCCCTGGCCCCTTTTAGCAAGGTTCGGGAAAATCCCCATTTTTGACTTTTTAACACAAAAAAGCACAACAACTGTCGTTTTTTTTCAAATTTTGCCCGGTTTGGAAAATCCTTCACAATTTTCACAAAACGCCCCAACTGTGCTTGATTTTGCTAGTTTTTTCGCTCATCCCTCCCCCCGGCCCTTTTAGCAAGGTTTTGGAAAATCTGCATTTTTGACTTTGTCGACACTACCGGCCCTGTCGTTTTTTTCAAATTTTGCCCGGTTTGGAAAATCCTTCACATTTTTCACAAAACGCCCCAACTGTTAATGATTTTGCTCCTTTTTCACTCAGCCTGCCTGTCTGGCCCCTTCTAGCAAGGTTTGGGAAAATTCCCCATTTTTGACTTTTTCGATACTACCCGGCCCTGTGTTTTTTTCAATTTTTTTCCGGTTAGGAAAATACTTCACAATTTTCACACAACGTCCCAGCTGTGCTTGATTTTGCTCCTTTTTCACTCAGCCCGCCTGCCTGGCCCCTTTTAGCAAGGTTTGGGAAAATCCCCATTCTTTACTTTTCGACAATACCGGCCCTGACGTTTTTTTTAAATTTTTGCCCACTTTGGAAAATCCTTCACAATTTTCACAAAACGACCCAAATGTGCTTGATTTTGCTCATTTTTCACTGAGCCCGCCCCCCGGCCACTTTTAGCAAGGTTTTGGAACAATTGCCCACCCTTCCCCATTTTTGACTTTTTCGACACTACCAGCCCTGTCGTTTTTTTCAATTTTTGCCCACTTTGGAAAATCCTTCACAATTTTCACAAAACGCCCCAACTGTGCTTGATTTTGCTCCTTTCTCACTCAGCCCGCCCCCCTGGCCCCTTTTAGCAAGTTTTGGAAAATCCCCATTTTTTACTGTTTCGACACCACCGGCCCTGTCTTTTTTTTTCAATTTTTGACCGGTTTGGAAAATACTTCACAATTTTCACAAACACCCCAACTGTGCTTGATTTTGCTCCCTTCTGACTCAGTCCGCCCCCTGGCCCCTTTTAGCAAGGTTTGGGAAAAATCCCATTTTTGACTTTTTCGACAATACCGGCCCTGTCGTTTTTCTCAAATTTTGCCCACGTTGGAAAATCCTGCACAGTTTTCACAAAACGCCCCAACTGTGCTTGATTTTGCTCGTTTCTCACTCAGCCCGCCCCCCTGGCCCCTCTTAGCAAGTTTTGGGAAAATCCCCATTTTTGACTTTTTCGACACTACCGGCCCTGTCGTTTTTTTCAAATTTTGCCCACTTTGGAAAATCCTTCACAATTTTCACAAAACGCCCCAACTGTGCTTGATTTTGCTCCTTTCTCACTCAGCCCGCCCCCCTGGCCCCTTTTAGCAAGGTTTGGGAAAATCCCCATTTTTGACTTTTTCAACACTACCGGACCTGTCGTTTTTTTCAAATTTTGCCCACTTTGGAAAAT
>NW_026910107.1:0-12500 GCF_963691925.1 Scomber scombrus
GTCTAATCTCATTAACTGCTGCAGAGGGGGGGTTGGGGGGGGGGGGGGGGGATGTTGAAATGTGGAGCTCCACACACACGAAGCTTCAACACATCATCAATATTTAGTCAAGTCAGAAAAAAACAAAACAAATCAATAAAAAGTTCTGAGTTGAAGATGTTTGTGAAGAGATAACGATCATCTCACCTCAGCAGGGACGTGAATGTGTTGGCAACATGAACTTAACGATGATTGCAACAGTATATGTGTGTGTGTGTGTGTGTGTGTGTGTGTGTGTGTGTGTGTGTGTGTGTGTGTGTGTGTGTCCTCTGTGAGATAAAGCTCAGAGGAGAAGATGCTGCAGCTTTGTCTCCTGGTTTGTGTCTCAGAGGAAAAATGTTTACAGTCATTATGTTCGAGAGGACACACACACACACGCACGCACGCACGCACGCACGCACGCACGCACGCACGCACGCACGCACGCACGCACGCACGCACGCACGCACGCACGCACGCACGCACGCACGCACGCACGCACAGACAGACAGACAGACAGACAGACAGACAGACAGACAGACAGACAGACAGACAGACAGACAGACAGACATACACATACACATACACATACATACACACACACACACACACACACACACACACACACACAAGTTTAGTTCTCACATGAGTTAAATATGTTTTATTATAAATATCATGAGTTCTCTGCTCTGTGAAGCACTGACCCACCTCTCTCTCTGTCTGTCTCTGCTCTGTTCAGTCTCACGGGAGAGATTACGAGGCTGAATTTGACGCTGTTGTTGGTTGTGTGTGTGTGTGTGTGTGTGTGTGTGTGTGTGTGTCAGTGGTGCACACACACACACAAACACACACTCACACGATCTTCCGTTGATGCATGGGAAAGTCAGGAGCAGGAAGTCACCAGAGAGTTCAGTGGAAACAGCAGAAGCATCACAACAGTGCTGCTGGAAATGTGACCCCCCCCTTACCCAAACACACACACACACACACACACACACACACACACACACACACACACACACACACACACACACACACACACACACACACACACACACACACACACACACACACACACACACACACACACACACACACACATTTATCACATGCTATCATAAAATTGGGGCCATATTATTCTATAATCGCCTCAAAGACAAACAGCAGTCTGAACTCTGAACCGAGGAGATGTAACTACATGAAGAGTCACTCAGGAACCACACACTGTATTTTTAACTTCCTATGACGTTCTTATTTTTTTTTTGGGGGGGGGGAGACACACATTTCTGCCACTTTGAATGAACTCTACTACATACAGAAAACATGATTAACTTTGAATGATCTGAATGAATCTTTGGCTTCACATGGAGTGATGCTTTAGAGCCGTGTTATCTTTATTGACCCGGTTAGGTTTGACTGTTTATAAATCATAAAGGTATAAATCATCACCCTGTTCTGTGTGTTAGACCTTCTTAACCAACCTCATTCCATCTTATCACCAAAGGTTTTACACATATTATTTAGAAATGATGGTCACTTAGTTGAAAAACTGAGCTGTATTGGTAGAAGTGAAGCTTGTTGTAGGTTTATACTTTAATAGAAATTATAAAATCAGTTTATAAACTAGTATGTGTGATATTAATGACCAGAGAAAGCACTTTCAACTCAACTGTTTTTACCATTATGAGCATTTTTATACTTTAATAGAGGAAATGTATCCTGGATACAACTCATAAAATACGAAATATATTAAAGTAAGAAATGTTTTACTTTAGGTGCAAATGAGATAACAAGAAACATCAAATTAAAGTTCCACATCTCATTGTCCACTCCTGTCTGTTTAAGGGTTAAAAATATATATTAAACAGGTGGGGAGTTCTGGTCCTCTGCAATGAGGCCAACGAGGAAGTAAGTTAAAACTGCATTCTATCAAAAGGCCACCAGGGGGCGACCGTTTTGGTGTCAAAAGGACTTCCGTCTCTATACAAGTCAATGGAGAATTCACCAACTTCTCACTTGATTTCTAACCTCAGTAAACGTTTTCAAAAAGTGTTTATGGTCTCAATCGCTAGTTTAAAGCCTTCTTCAATGCAGTATGATGTTCATTTGGGACATTTTGGCCTCCCTGATTTTATATGTGACGATAAAGCAGGGTATGCATTAGGGCGTGGCTACGTGGTGATTGACAGGTTGATTGGTTCACAGGTTCAGGAGGGCGCCTCATGCTCCTCCTGATGCCCATATAAGTAGAATCCCTGTTTTATTTTTCCCAGCATGCACCTGAAATGTTCAAGATGGCGCTGCTCAGATCCAAAACTATTGGCTTCCAAGCAGCAGTCCACAAACCAATGGGTGACGTCATGGATGTTACGTCTATTTCTTATATACAGTCTATGGTATTAACAGACATTTTGCACTTTTTGCATTTGAACATTTTCTTACATTTACATTTCTTTTAGAGACATTAGTGAGCATCTTTGGGAACTTTTAATACGTTTGTTTGGCACTTTGCACATTCTGTACTGATTTATATTTGTGTTGTAACTCAGTCAATGAGATTATCTTTATGAATAAAGGTTAAAAACATATCAAAATGAATCATTGAGCTCTAAATGTACCTCTGACCCTGGAGAGCTTCAACACAGCAGCGATGGAAGCTCTTAAACTGACATTTAGCTTCTTCTTCTTTTCTTTTTTAAAGCTGCTGACCCATTTACCCTCAACCCACTGAGGATCAGGACGGATCGGATCTGAGTCAGGACAGCTCTAACATTTACTTCCTTCTATAAACTCCGTCTCCTCCGGGTGTGAATTCATGTCGACTCTGCAGAAGTACAAACAACCTCTCTCTCTCTCTCTCTCCTCTCTCTCTCTCTCGCTCTCTCTCGCTCTCTCTCGCTCTCTCTCGCTCTCTCTCGCTCTCTCTCGCTCCTCTCTCTCTCTCTCTCTCTCTCTCTCTCTCTCTCTCTCTCTCTCTCTCTCTCTCTCTTCCTCTCCTCTCTCTCTCTCTCTCTCTCTCTCTCTCTCTCTCTCTCTCTCTCTCTCCTGAATCTATTTATACAACAATCAGCGCTGGCTCTATTATTATCTGATGAGTAGTTGTGTTCTGTGTTCTTCTTCTTCTGACCCGGAGGTCTGATTGTGCTCTCTGTGAGGAAGGACCAGAATAGCAGACAATAGAAGAAGAAGTGACACGAAGCAGCGGCTCAGTTCCTCTGCTGCTGCTGCAGAGTCAAAGCTACGATCAGCACAGCGGAGAAAAGGTTGCTGGTTAAAGACTCAGAGTCAGATCACATCATGAACTCTGTGAACTGAACCAACACATTAAAAAAGCTTCAATACTTTTTCTTTTTGAGGAAAGTCTCTCTTTCTCTGTCTCTCTTTTCCACAGACGTCCTGATTCAACTTTTACACATATTCACAGCTGGAAGCTTCCAGTACAACCAGTCTGATCTATGGTAGTATTCAACTCTAACTTTTAACCCTTACATACTGTTCAGGGTCTAATTTGACCCATTTTTTTACATTTTAGAGAAACAAGAACACCTTTAAAAATGTTCTTTTAACCAGACATGTGATAACTTATCCTATTAAAAACCCAAAATATACAAAATTAGAAATATTTCACCTTTATAAAACAGTTTTTGTGCATCAGATACACATTTTTTGTTAAGTTTTTGACTCATATACTAAAGAATAAACTCTCTCTGCTCTCTGAAAGCTTCATCAAGCATTAATCACCAGTTTATTATTAATGACTGATGAGGGAAGCAGGATTTTACTGGAGTTCATGTTGAAGTCATTTATAAAGGAATGAAACTAATGATTAGTTTTATTATAGTTCCAGCTGATTCTTTTTTTTTAAGTTGATTGGTTTTGTGATGTTAAATAATCAGAACATAATGATAATAATGATAAATAACATAAACTGAACACATATAATGACACTCAAGTCAAATTTAACGCCTTAACTCCTTTTTTACACATCAGAAACTAACTTTAAGACTTTTTAAGGATCCACAGGGACTCTGGTTGATGCCTTGCTCAAAGGCATTTAAGTTGAGGTAATTTACCCCCAGATTTAAACTACTGGTGTTTTTATGCCTCAGCTGCCTGAATACAGTTACTGGTCTTATTTAACAGATTCTCTTGGGATGTTTTATCTTCATGTGTTGATAGAATAACTCCATAAGAGAAGCATTGATGGGCGTTCTGATCCTCTGATGTTGAACTAACTCTGACCTACTTCAGCCTGTCATTGAACATTATTAGACTGGCTGGACTGTGGAGAATGTGTCTGTCAGTTTATAGTAGGATCTATATATATATATATATATATATATATATATATATATATATATATATATATATATATATATATATATATATATATATATATATATATATATATATATGTAAAGGAGCTGATAGCTGATAGCTGATAGTAGTCTTTAGAGACCCGAGCAGGAAGTTTGGGTGTCTGGGTCAAATATTAATGTTTGTATTTAATCTGAGGCTCTAACCTTGCTGTGTGTGTGTGTGTGTGTGTGTGTGTGTGTGTGTGTGTGTGTGTGTGTGTGTGTGTGTGTGTGTGTGTGTGTGTGTGTGTAACTCTACACGCTGTGAACAGCAGAGATCAACATGCTGCTAAATACTGTGAACACTCAGCTGAAGATTTGGCCCAGAGCAGAGGAGCAGTGTGACAGTGTGTGTGTGTGTGTGTGTGTGTGTGTGTGTGTGTAAGTGTGTGTGTGTGTGTGTGTGTGTGTGTGTGTGTGTGTGTGTGTGTGTGTGTGTGTGTGTGTGTGTGTGTGTGTGTGTGTGTGTAACTCTACACGCTGTGAACAGCAGAGATCAACATGCTGCTAAATACTGTGAACACTCAGCTGAAGATTTGGCCCAGAGCAGAGGAGCAGTGTGACAGTGTGTGTGTGTGTGTGTGTGTGTGTGTGTGTAAGTGTGTGTGTTAGTGTGTGTCCCACCTGCTGCCTCTGGTGTCGTACTGTTTCATGTTTTTGATGAAGTGGATCTTCTTGGTGTGTCGAGGTTTAGGAGAACCACCGGAGAGATTACGAGTCCTGAAAGAACAAAGAGACACAAACATCAGTTTATATAAAGATTCATTTTCTACACAATAACACACACACACACACACACACACTGCAGCTTGTGTTAGAATCAACAGTGGAACATAATTGCAATATTTCAGCATCTTATTTTCATTACAAGACTTGTGGCTGTTTAATATAATATAAAAAGCTATGATTTACCTTTGTCAGTTTACAAGCTGAGTCTGTGTGTGTGTGTCTGCCTCTGTGTGTGTGTGCGCTTCTGTGTGCGTGCGTGCGTGCGTGTGAGTGAGTGTGTGTGTTCGCATGTCTGTGTGTGTGTGCGCATGTGTGTGTGCGACTGCCTCTGTGTGTGTGTGCGTCTGCCTCTGTGTGTGTGTCTGTGTGTTTGTGTGTGTGTGCGTCTGCCTCTGTGTGTGTGTCTGTGTGTGTGTGTGTGTGTGTGTGTGTGTGTGTGTGTGTGTGTGTGTGAACGTCTGCTGAAGGTGAACTTGGTTGGAGCCAGGTTGTATCACCGTGACGACCTCGTGGATTAAAAACAGACCTGGTCATGAGAGCGGCTCAGTGACATCACAGCAGTGACATCACAGCAGTTACTTAACATTAGTGGCCTGAAACAATACTGATCTGACCTGAATGAACTACAGCTGCTGGATGATTAACGCTCATTTTAAGACCATGTTATACCAGATAATAATATAACAGTCTAATAATACAAGCACACACTCTCACAGAGCAGTAAACTTTGAATTGTTAACTTTCCCCTGAGCTGGAAGGTGAGTCAGAGTTGCCCACCTCCGACATTTAATCTTGGATGTGACTAAGCAGTAATGACGGCAGCTTTCAGTGGGTTGTGGCTCACTGGGTGACATTAGGAGGGGATCAGAGGGGGCTGCTACGCCTCCATACAAAGGTTGACTTAAGTAGACAGATTATTTTAAGTTAGCAGAGATTAGGGAGGTCATGTCAGTATTTTGGGTAATGGATATAATTTTATTTTTATAAATTCTCATCTGTTAAACTGTTTTTTAAATGATTGCAAAACCTAGCAGCAGATTGTTTATGCAAACTTATCAGCAGGTAAAGTAGCAGGATCACTACAGTAAGAAGCTACTGTAAAACTGCACGTTGTAAAACCTCCATGGGGTTAAAGGTAGGGCTCTTAAAAAAGGGGAACACTCTACCGACTGAGATTAAACTGATGAAAGATATCTAGACTTTTAAAAAAAATGTAAAAGTTTGGCTGAAGCTAAATCAGAGATGTGAGCAATTACTTTATAATGTACTACAACTATGTTTTTGTAATTGTATTTTTTTTTCATCATTATTGCTTTTGTATGTAATATTGATTTCTGTCTTTTAAAAGCTTAACTAGAGACATGATGAGAACCAGCAGCAGCTATAATCTCTATATGTAGAACATCAGTTACTGCAGCTGGTTTATAACAAGCTGAAGTTGTACTGTACTCATTGTCCATAACAAATACACTATATAAATAAATAAATATTGTATAATAAGTTGATATATGGACATGATAATATCCTCATTAATATAGAGTAATTATATTATTGTACTGTAAGTTGATAACAGAATTATCTTGACTCTTGACAGGCCTTTCAGCATCAGTCTCCCACATACCTGCACACACACTAACCCTGCATGTACATTTAGAAGTACACACATTCATATAAATAGGACACATGTATAATCTCATGGTGTGTAATCTTATAGAGAACATCCACCACAAAACCCTTCAGCACTGTTCTGAACCCAGAGCCACCGGAAGAAACCTTCTGCTGAGAGACAGACAGAGTGTTACACAACTGTGAGTGTGAACACACACACACACACACACACACACACAGACACACACATACACACACACACACACACACAGAGCATCTGTTACTGTTTTTTTTCGGCTGACCTGGTGATTGCACACCACACGGAGACTTCTGCTGTCTATGTGACTGTAATACACACACACACACACACACACACACACACACAGTAACACACACACACACAGTAACACACACACAGTACCACACACACAGTCACACACACACAGTCACACACACACAGTCACACACACACAGTCACACACACACAGTCACACACACACACACACACAGTAATACACACACACAGTAACACACACACACACACAGTAACACACACACAGTCACACACACACAGTCACACACACACAGTCACACACACACAGTCACACACACACACACACACACACACACACACACACACACACACACACACACACACACACACACACACACACACACACTTGTTCTACTGTCAGTCCTGTGTACTTTTAACAAGGTTTCAAAGCAGATGTTTGTTTGTTTGTGTGTGTGTGTGTGTGTGTGTGTGTGTGTGTGTGTGTGTGTGTGTGTGTGTGTGTGTGTGTGTGTGTGTGTGTGTGTGTGTGTCTCTGCATTCAGTCAAGCTGAGTTTCCGGTTTTTCAAAATTCCACCTAAAATACACATTTTTCTCATTTCTTGCAGAATCTTCTGTCCAAACATTCTGTGAAATATTTAAAACCTGAGTATTAAACATGCTGATAGATAAAGAGCACAGTGCATAAGTCAACTCAAACACTACATTACACACTGATGAGGACGATGATGATGATGTCAACAGAGTTCCTGCTCACTCAGCTTCCTCTGGATAGAAATAAAGATGAAACAGTAAATATATCCTCAGCTCTCTCTGAGGTCTAACTCAACTCTCTCCTGGTAGTAATGACTCTGTCTTTGGGGCTTCACTGTTACCATGGTCACAGGATGGAATCTTCAGAGCGTTCCATTACCACGGGAACCGTCATTCCGCAGCATTCCGAGATGTTCCGGAATGTTTCCATTGTGTGGGAATGGCTGGTTTCAGCTCCTCAAATATGTTCATTTATCTTTGTCTGAATATGTTTGGTTTTTAACTGTTGGTTGGATGAAGTAAGACTTTTAAAACTTTTCACTCTGACAAAATATAACAGGCCTTTTTTTTTTTTTACCATTTTCCGACATTTAATAAACAAGACCCTGAATCAATGAATCTAGAACATAACCTGCAGCCTGAAAGTCATTTTATAAAACCATGAAACCAGTGGACACACACCACTACTGTACTGTGTGTGTTTGTGTGAAATTAAAAACTCAGACTTGTAGACGTCATCCACTCGTTCTGTTATTTCTTTCTTGGCTTCAGACTCCAGCATACACAAATAGTTTGGTTGTTTTTCTGCCAAAATTAGCTCATGAGAGTATTTTCTGATTATTATTGCTGATACTGTGAGTTTCAACACAGATACCAAAGGGAGGCTTTTTTAACTTTTTTTCCATCACAAATCTGTTTTCACTTCAGTAAAAGTTAAATATTACAGTATCTGCTGTTATTATTATTATATGAGGCTAGAGATACAAGAAGAGAAATGTGATAGTGAGTAGATATTTAATGCTGCAGTTATAACAGTAGCTAAATAATCTCATGATTGACAGCTACAAATAACATGTGGAACTTCTTCTGACAGACCACAAACAAACAAACCAACAAACAAACAAACAAACAACACAATGATAAAGTCCTTCAGCAGCACTGTGACTGACATGTAACAGGTCGTCTTATTATAGCAAATCATCACAATAAACAGCCGTGGAAGTTATCTGAATGATTTTCTCTGCTCGGACGCTGCGAGCATAAACAACAACAGTGCGTTCAGTGTGTGTGTGTGTGTGTGTGTGTGTGTGTGTGTGTGTGTGTGTGTCTGTGTGTGTGTGTGTGTGTGTGTGTGTGTGTGTTATAGCCGATGCCAGCGCTCCCTCCTCTCCCAGTCTTTCTAAATCCGTCCCAGTATCTGAACTATGGATCTGCTGCCTCATTATCATAACAGTGTGACCGGCGGCCCAGTTCCATGAGAACCAGCCGCTGCATCTCTCTGGGATGTTGTGGAAAGTTTCCACACTGTGGGAACGGAAAAATTTCAGTGTGACGCCCCCCCCTGCTGCTGCTGCTGCTGAGGATGACGAGTATGATGATGATGATGATGATGATGATGATGATGGATGTGGTTTGATTAAAGCACATACTGGCTGAATATTCACTGTAGAGCTGCAATTAGTCGATAGTCAGAAAACTAATTGGCAATTATTTAGCTGTCATATGTGATAGTTAACTCATATTTTCACGTTTTATATTTCTGAATCAGATGAAATATTGAGGATTGTAAAATGTTGTCCCAGCGTTTCTATTTTAACGGGCGCAGCTTCTCCAGATATTACGGTAAAAGTGGAGCGGCCTCAGAAATTCACAGACCAATGACGCCAATCAGTTGAGTGTAAATCCTAATAAATGAATTCTACTGTATTTATTTAACAGTCTATAATCTAGCCACTAGACACAGATGCTGATGTAACAATGCTACTTCAAGCTACTTAAAATAACTCAGACATTATGATGTTCTGGAGCTTCACTTGAGGACATTTACGGGTCAATGACGTATAAGGATTTAGAACAACTCAATTTTAGAATGATAAAAACAAGCATATCTAATGCAGTAGTTCAAACATTCAGAATGTTGTGTACCTGAACATTCATATTATAAACGTGAAAGTGATTTTAGTGGGTTTTTCAAGATTAATTGGCACTGGCCTTAAAAAGAGTCATGTGGTGCGACCATGATTCATCTTGAAATAAATTAATTTACTTAACACGCTTCACATCTTTTTTTTTTACAAGTTTTCAGTAATATAAAGTGTTTGGAAACAAAGTATTTTTTTTTAAATCTTTGTAAATGATGATCTTTTATTTATATAAGATATTTCAAGATGAATCATGGTCGCACCACATGACTTTTTTTTAAGGCCAGTGCCAATTAATCTTGAAAAACCCACTAAAATCACTTAATTTCAAATTGTAATATGAATTGTCAGGGACACAACATTCTGAATGTTTGAACTACTGCATTAGATATGCTTGTTTTTATTATTTAAAATTGAGTTGTTGAAAATCCTTATACGTCATTGACCCTTACACTAATTAGACCTCAGTGAATTTTAATTGAATAACCCTGATTTAAACCCTGTCTGATAAAACAAGAAACTGAAGAAGAGAAATGATGCAGGGCCTTAAGTTGATTTTTCAAAATTGGGTTGAATTGCCTCCTTAATTGCTTCACATAAGGGGTATTTTACTTTGAAGGGAGGGGGGGCTAAAGGTTTAACCATGTCCTATTCTTACCACAGATTGCATTTTGTTGCTCTCTCTTCCAATTTAAGGTATTTCCTGAACCATATAATATAGTAATTAGTAGTTATACAGTGTTATATAGTTAGTAGTTATATTCCCTGAACTATATTATATAGTAATTGGTAGTTCATTCATAACCTCAGTAGAAACACTACACAGTTACAGTAATAAAACCATTACACACTGAGGAGAAGCTTCTCTGATTGGCTCGTTACAGCGCTGTCAGCTGAAGTGTTGAATCTCACTGGACGACAATAAGAGGAAGGAAGGAATATTATGTTTATCGAGTTTTCTCATCTGATGACATTCTTCTGAAACTCAAACTAAAAAATGACCCCAAACTCACCACTGATCCATTAAATCTCAAAATCTCACAGGAAGCAGTAAGTCTGTGGGTGTGTGTGTGTGTGTGTGTGTATGTGTGTGTGTGTGTATGTGTGTGTGTGTGTGTGTGTGTGTGTGTGTGTGGACGCAGAGTCACTTATTGAACGTTAGTCATGAGCTACACCAGAGTTACAGTTAATAATAGCTGGTGTCATTTTTTAGCTCAGAATAAACCAGCGTGAACACTCAGCCAGAATAATGTCGTCTAAAAATAGAATAAAATAAAAACAGTGTTAGATGTTTTATTCTCTGCTCACCTTTCATTCATCACTTCTTCTCATGAATCATCTTCCTCTCAGTCACACCTCTACTACAGTTATGCTGCTTTATTACATTTATTCTCAGAGCAACGTTGTTATTTCTGTCAGAGACTCTTTATATTCTGAGCTTTTATTACTGTAACAGTGAAGGGAAGTAATAATGATACAGGAAGTAATAATTAATGATGAGTCAGCTGAATGATTCGGGCTGTGTCACAGTAAACAGAGAAACGCTGGCGGGTACCAGCATGACAGGCTGCCTGCTTTGTAAACTGAGTCTTATCTCAAAGTTCACTGCTGCTGGCATCATTTCCTCTTCCTCCTCTCTGATTGGCTGTTGGGATGGAGGCGCTGTCAGCAGTCACACAGGAGCGATGCTAGATGCTAGAGTATGTATTTAACTGTAAATGTGATGTATTTGCATCACAGATAATGAACTAAAGCTTTCAAACTTGAGTATTAAAGTAAAATATGAGGCTTGTAAAACTTGTGGTAGTAAGTTGGAATGAAGTTGCCTTTAAAAGATGAAACACAGAATTGGGTGATAAGTGATATTTGATGCTATTAAGACAGTAAAACCAAACTAAAGTCTGTCTTAAAACAATAATTAGATGCTCATATGATCACTGAAAGACTTTTTATTGCTGTTATCATCCTCCCTAAATCATGTTGGCCACTTAAAGACTCATCTGATGCTTTCACAATGTAATATATTGTATTTTACTTGATTTTATATATTCTATGTTTTAGCTACTTTTACTGTGTATTATTTTTACCATTTTAAAATCATCACTTTAGGCTTTATGCTCCTTTTAGGCCCTTTTCATGTGAAGCACTTTGAGCTGCATTTCTTGTATGAAAGGTGCAATACAAATAAAGATATTATTAGGGATGCTCGATATTGACTTTTCTGCCGATATTCCGATATTCCCCAACTCTTAATTTCCGATACCGATATCACCCGATACCGATATTTGCAGGCTTTTTATACCAAACTATTAGGTAACAACTTAACATATTTCCGCTAGCGTGTTGTTGTTGTTTACGTCATCAAGTGCGCGCCGGTAAACGTCTAATGCTGCGTTCATGTAGGCTCGGAAATGCTGAAGCCTACAGAACAAATATCGGTTATAAAAACCCAATATCGATATTTCCCGATATTACATTTTTAAGTGAATTTCGGACATCCGTAGTTATTATCATTATTATTATTATTATTAAGGAATGTGGATTTTCCATTACTTTTTGTGGAAAACAAATGTATTTAAAAAAGTTGATCTGAAGCTTCAGTCGTCTGAATGAGTCAAATCTTCATCTTCTATGTTTCAACGTTACAGTGTTTTTAGTATAAATAGTAGTAGTATAGTATACTAGTATTACTAGTTAAACAGAGAATCACTGTAGAGGGAAAACAAGTGAAACTCAAAGCTAACTCTGAGTCTTTATTATTCTTCATTTTCAGCATTTTATTCTAGAGAAATAAACTACAGCAGAGAGAAAAAGAGTTA
>NW_026910107.1:17500-38919 GCF_963691925.1 Scomber scombrus
ATCACAGGTCACAGGTTGTTAAAATCTCTCGAGGAAAGTTTAACAAATATAAAACCTCCATGGATCAAAACCTCAGAACATAAAGAGTCATAATTGATCCTGTCAGCAGTTTAACAGACGTCTCTCTTATAATGGAGGTCTATGGAGACAATGCTGTTTGGGCTGCAGCTGCAATACCACGAGTGACCACTGGGGAGAAATCAGCTGATGTCTGAGAAGCTGTGCCCTATCAGCTCTTATAACACATCCATGCACCGGGTGCGTCTGTGTAGCACCACCACTGCTACTACAGTAATTACAGCAGCTTGGTCAAAGCCAAATGATTGCCTTTAAGCTACCGTAATTACCGCAGTAGAAGATTAACTAAAGTGATTTTATTGATTCGGTCACCTTCATACTGTAATTACTGTAGTAGAGGCGCAACTACAGTGACAGATTGTGTTGATTTGGTCACCTTCATACTGTAATTACTGTAGTAGAGGCGCAACTACAGTGACAGATTGTGTTGATTTGGTCACCTTCATACTGAAATTACTATAGTAGAAGTGCAACTAAAGTGATTGTATTGATTTTGTCATCTTCCTACCATAATCACTACTGTAAAAGTGCAACTAAAGTGACAGATTTTGTTGATTTGATCATATTTCTAATGTAATTACTGCAGTAGAAGCACAACTAAAGTGATAGATTTTATTGATTTGAATATATTCCTACTGTAATTACTGTAGTAGAAGTGCAACTAAAGTGATTTCATTGATTTTGTCATCTTCCTACCATAATCACTGTGGTAGAAGTGCAACTAAAGTGACAGATTTAGTTAATTTGGTTATATTTCTACCGTAATTACTGAAGTAGAAGCACGACTAAAGTGACATTTTGTTGATTTGGTTACTTACTACCATAATTACTACAATAGAAGTGCAACTAAAGTGACATATTTAGTTGATTTGGTCACATTTCTACCGTAATTACTGCAGTAGAAGCACCACTAAAGTGACATTTTTTTTGATTTGGTCATCTTCCTTCAGTTTTGTGCTTTTATTTTGACTAAGTAAGCTACGTAGTTTAACAGTTTGGCTGGTTGTTCTCTGCATGTGTGATTTGTGGACAATGAGAAACATGCAGTGAAATGCCTTCATTGTTTTGGTGTTCCAGTCTGGATAAAGATTGGCCTTAAAAGGTTTGTTTACATAGACTCACAGCTGACATGCTACAGGGTGGAGGACGTTTTCTAAATGTTATCCACATGAGTGAGCAGAGAGTCTGAGGGAAAGCTTGTAAGAAAGAGAGGAATCACATGTGGTGGTGTGTGTGTGTGTGTGTGTGTGTGTGTGTGTGTGTGTGTGTGTGTGTGTGTGGAGGGAGGAGAGACAGAGAGAGAGGGGGGGGTCAGCTCTGTTTTCACTAGAGAGGCATGCATGTTTAGACAAACACACACACACACCAAGACATACAGATGATGTCAGTCAGATTCCTCCGTATTCATAGTTAGTTCTGCGTGTGTGTGTGTGTGTGTGTGTGTGTGTGTGTGTGTGTGTGTGTGTGTGTGTGTGTGCATTAGTCCAGAGGGTGTGTCTTACTCTGAACTAATCAGAGTTCCTGCTGAATCTGATAAGTTTTCTGCTGCAGGCGACAAATCGAGTTGCAGCAACAAAGCAGCTCGTTGCTCCAACACATTCAGTCCATTTAGTGTGTGTGCGTGTGTGTGTGTGTGTGTGTGTGTGTGTGTGTGTGTGCAACCCCTATCACCCCAATCAGACAGGTAGGACTCAGCATTACCTCATGCTGCTGGTTTAAACAGAGAAACGACTATAATATAAAACTTAAGCTGCTTCAGCCACCAGAACGTTTTCTATAAACTCTCAAACATCCCACAACAGTTAAACCCATGTGTGTATAATTATGTGCAAGATCGTGAAGACACAAACAATAAAAAAAAGGGAGTGTAGAAGAGAAAGAAAGGAAGAAAAGTATAAATGAATGAAAAGGAAAAAAAGGCCAAACCCTAAAGCTGTGTTTACTCTGCTGGGAGAAAGAAGAAAGAAAGAAAGGAGCAGAAGACTTTACTGATGAACTAGAAAGATAAATAACATTCTGACTGGTGGATTTATGACATTTTGATGCTTTTCTAACAGACAGTAGAGAGATGCAGCTGCACTTTGAATCATAGACGCTGTGGTTTATAAACTATTTCCTTCAGTTTGTTGCTTTTCTCATAAAATCTAACCTGAGATCAAGTTAAAGTGGAAGTTTGTGATGATCAGTTTCAGCCTGCTGGACAGTTTTAAGGCTGTGCTTCAAGTCGTATAAAAGGAGAATATTTTATATATATTATATTGTTATTTTGTTATTGGAGCATTATTAACCCTCACATACTGTTCAGGGTTAAATCTGACCATTTTTACATTTGAAAGCAGTAAATATATTTTACTTTTAGCCTGAAATTTGATGACTTATCCAAGTTTTTGACCTATATTTATTCAAAAATTCAAAGACATACTGTTGCATTCTTCACATTTAATATAGTCCATGTTTTTACTCCATGAACAAGAAGTATAAAAGGTGAATAATAAACTCTCTCAACTCTCTGAAAGCTTCATTAAGGATTAATCTTGTTTATTATCTGTGACTGATGACGTATTCATGAATGATTCGGCAGAGACTAACTATGAGGGGATAGAGGAAGAGTGAAGTGAAGAATATGAAACAGTATCTGAGGGTTAAACATGTTGGCAAAATATCATCTAATAGAATAAAGTCTACACTGAATATTTATCATTTTAAATTGCTCATGCTTCAACTAATCAGTGAGTATTTTGATAACTGATTACTCAATTTAGCCATTTTTAAGCCAAAATGCCCCAAGATGATGATTTAATGCTTTTCTTTGTCATACCGGAGATTAAACTGAATATCTTTGAGTTTTAGAGTTTTAGAGTTTTAGAGTTTTAGAGAGCTGATCAGACCAGACAAGATGTTTTAAGACGTCACCTTTGAGCCTGGAAAATGACATTTAAACAGTCAAATGATTAATGGACTAATCAAGAAGATTAATCAGTAAAGGTTTTGTTTGTTGCACTTATGTCCTTTTCTTTTTCTAAGTTATGATTGTACTTCATCAGGATAGATAGATTCATCTAGTAGAGTAGAGCAGAGTCTCCCTGCAGGTTCGAGTGCAGAAACTAAAGGTAGAGGTTATTATCAGTTGAGTTGATGAGGTAAAACATTATTTTTACTGCTCATTTAACGGCAGGTAAAAAGGACTCAGGAGTCAAGCTCACTACCACAAACTAAAACATTAATGATGGGTTTAATAAAGACAGGTTTGAAATGTTCTGCTGAATAAAACACGGTCGCAGCTTCCTCTTTAAAAGTCAGAGTCGTGTGAACAGAGCTTCAGAAATCTGCTCCGTCATGCTGATTCAGACGCGTTTGACCTCTTCCTCCTTTTCAGCTTTTATCAGCCTGAGAAACGCTCTCACCTTTTATTTCCTCCGGGCAAATATAAGAGAACCTTTGAGCTGAAACGCTCACATAAGTAGATTTGCCTTGTGAGGTCTTCTGGGACTGATGTCATCGTAGTGGAGGGAGGAAGGGAGGAAGGGAACGCCAAACTCTTAATTTAAACCAGGAGCAGCTTCATCTTCATGGGTTTGTTATAAAGTGACTCCATGAGGTGATTAAGGGAACATCCATAGGCTGTATATAAGAAATGGACGTAACATCCGTGACGTCACCCATTGGTTTGTGGACTGCTGCCCGGAGGCCAATAGTATCGGATCTGAGCAGCGCCATCTTGAAAATTTCAGGTGCATGCTGGGAAAAATAAAAACAGGGATTCTACTTATATGGGCATCAGGAGGAGCATGAGGCGCCCTCCTGAACCTGTGAACCAATCAACCTGTCAATCACGACGTAGCCACGCCCTAATGCATACCCTGCTTTATCGTCACATATAAAATCAGGGAGGCCAAAATGTCCCAAATGAACATCATACTGCATTGAAGAAGGCTTTAAACTAGCGATTGAGACCATAAACACATTTTGAAAACGTTTACTGAGGTTAGAAATCAAGTGAGAAGTTGGTGAATTCTCCATTGACTTGTATAGAGACGGAAGTCCTTTTGACACCAAAACGGTCGCCCCCTGGTGGCCTTTTGATAGAATGCAGTTTTCAGTTACTTCAGCGTTGGGCCTCATTTCAGAGGACCGGAGCTCCCCGCCTGGGAACCTCTCAACCCTTTGCAGACAGAGACTCAGCCAAACAGACCCGAGTGAGTGAGCGTCCTCACCTGGCCGACAGGTGGGTCAACAGAGTCACAGTGACCGACTGCTGCGTCAACTAACACACACAACCTTCAGAGTTTCACTGTTATTTCACTGTATAAATACCACAGCAGTTAATCACGTTATCACCACGACTACAGAATATAAGATATGGGCTCATAATGCACGTACCATATAAGGCTCAGTGACAAATATGTTAGTAAATAGTTTTAAAAGCAGCATCAGGTTTGTTCAAATTAAAATGTCAAATGGTGTAACCACAAATGATAAATATTACATATTTTATCACCTACAGTTTATTTAAGTCGACTTATACTAATAATGACATATGATATGGTGTTTTATTGAGAATTTACTGTTTTTTCTATTATTTTTGTTATGGTTACACCACTTAGACATTTTTGCCATAATCCTCTAATATATTCTCTCTAAATGGATTAAAAGCAGAAATTTGATGCTGAGTGTTTTCCTCCAAACACAGCAGCACAGTTCACACTAATGTCAGTAAAGTTAATCCACTTAGAAGATTAAAAGACAAAAAAAAGGGGGGAAAAAGGATTAAAGACGACTATTATAATGGAATACGATAAATTAGCCGTACAGCTTTAAAAGATCACTGACAACATCACATCAAAAACACTCAAACACAGATTCAACAGCTGTTTACACACTACGTCACCAACGGGTCACAATCCAGCCCAATGGATAAATGTGCAAAGTGATTCCTGTTTTTTCTGCTGCTTCAGAGGTTTTTATCCACTCTCTAAAAAAAACATTGAATACTTATTGTGGTCATTTATTTAACATACTCATATATTGAACACTGTGCAGAATCATCCATAAAAAACTGAGACATAATATTGAAATTGCACTATTTTGTCTTAAGACATCTCAGGCTCTTCATCTTTTTTTTAAATAGATGGTTAATTATAGTAAAGTTATGACATATAATGGTTATATAATGGTTTTACTGGTTCAGCCTACATAATATTGAATTGGATTGTATGTGCACTTAAACTAAAATGAGTTTGAAACCTGATTAAGATTAATTAAGTTAGAAATATTAAACATTATAGAACCAAGAAGTGTCTTTAACCTTAAATAATGATCTTCTCATCTAGTTAATCTTGTCAGTGCTGCAGCTGCTTGTGTTTTTATTTATATATTTTATTATTAAACTGCTTTTTTTACCTGATCAACACCTCAACTCTTCCAGATATTCATTTTACAGTAAATTCCTCACATTTTAGGAGCTTTTTTTGTGCTTGACAACTATCTGACTCATCGACTGATCGCTGAGCACCTGCTGAATGATTGACGTCTGCTGTAACCGTGGAGACTCTTACCTGTGAATGAGAGGACAGCTGGGATCCTGTTAGCTGGCTGAGAATAGCAGCAGCAGCAGTGTGTATTAAGGTAAGTGAGCCAAGTGCATCACAGTGAACACTCAGTGTCACGGTCAGTTTGGTCACACTGCGGCTAAAAACAGCCGACGCTGCTCGCTGACTGAGCGACGTTCAAACACACACACACACACACACACACACACACAAGCTGATTACTGAGGATCCAACCTGACGTGTTAATTGGAGTGAGGGGTGAAGTGCAGTCGATTTAAAGCAAGTTTAAAAAAGTGAAGAAGGCTGAACATGAGGAATCCTTTATCTGATGTACTAATATTTTGTCTACCCCATTCGAGTATAGACTAAATATAAGAAATACATTCATAAGTATGTCATGATACAAGTACTTTTGTTGGACGATATATTCTCCCAGTAATAACGGCGATAAACTATAACATGTTAATAATGGTTCAAATACCATATTTACCTATTTGAGCCTATAGTTTAACCTTAATCATTTATAAATGGAGAAGAACCACAGCAGCTAAACTCAGGAGAGACTCAGCAGACACACATTTCTCCACTCTCAGTTTCTACAATGAGTATAGATAGTCCACCTTAAAAGGTCAGTCAACCTTAAGTGAGCCTGTGAGTCAGACTGGTTGCAGGATTGTGTTGTAGACGCACATCTGGAACAACAACAATCAGGTACTGGACCAAAGAAGTAAATCTGTAAAAGGCAGAAGAAAGTCCAAACAGTGTAGCTCCCAATGCAGGTATAGTTTAATGTGTCCCATTACACTATACCTGCATTGGGAGCTACAGTGTTCTGCCTTTACAGGACTCTTATTGTATTAAACAATACCAGTTTTAGGCAATAAATTGGCAATTAAGAACAGACACTACTGCAACAACAACAACAAAATGAGACTAATCGTATGCTAATAAGTTAAAAGGTGCATTAATGAATTTCTAATGTCTCTCTCTCTCTCTCTCTCTCTCTCTCTCTCTCTCTCTCTCTCTCTCTCTCTCTCTCTCTCTCTCTCTCTCTCTCTCTCTCTCTCTCTCTCTCTCTCTCTCTCTCTCTCTCTCTCTCTCTCTCTCTCTCTCTCTCTCTCTCTCTCTCTCTCTCTCTCTCTCTCTCTCTCTCTCTCTCTCTCTCTAATCACTGGTTTTTATTCATTTATAAAGCTCTTACTGGCCTTTTCTATCTAGCATTACTTTGTTGTTGTTTTTTGTAATGCAGCTCTTATCGTACGCGCTCCAGTGATTGGATTACGTTGCAGGTGCCGGCTGTTTTTACTGAACTTGGGGAAATCCAGTTCCTCACGTGGTTCAACAACAGCCTGGAATAACCTGCAGAACGTTATAAAGCTAAACTCATATTTTATCCTTAGGGCAACTTTAATTATTAATTTTGTCTCATTTTACTTCCAACTGCTCTCGTTTTTAGCTGACTCACTTTTAAGTTTTAATTTCTTATGGTTTTCTTATATGTTTGTCTTTCATTAATTTGGTGTTATTATTTTTACCCGTCATCCTTATCTGTGTGTAACGTTATGAATGTCTCTACCTCCATAAATCTGAGTCTAAATAAAGGTTGCAATTAAATCAAATGAAATGAAACAGTAGCATCCAGCACTAATGGATGATCATTATCATTCATAAGGAGTCGTGTTTCTATCCATCTGCTGAATGTAAAGTCCATTATTCTCTCTCTTTTAGCTCTGTTTTGTACTCTCTACCAACTCCTGAGGGAAATATCTAAATGCTCCACTAATGTTCACCAGCTAGTCTACAGATAACTGTGTGTGTGTGGGGCTGAGCAGGAAGTTTAGTTTAGATGTTTAGAGTCTGGTCCGATGCTGCTTCTCAAACTAACAACCAAACTAAATCAGCTGCATTATTCTTTGTCAAAGTCAAAACCTAGTATGTAGCTGGATGGTGTCCGTCTGTTGCAGGGACAGTCAGCAGTAATGTCTATAATGTGACATTCATGGATACAATTTTCTGTAACGGTCCTGCAAATACTTGTTATTAAAGTGTAGCGTATCACATGACACGGTGAAGCTATGTTTGAGTAAAAAAAAAGAAGAAAAAAAAGATATAAATTGCAAGTTGCAAGAACCGTTTGTCCCAGCTCAGATGAAGCAGAAACCTCGTGAACCAACGTTGGAAGTTTCTTATCTGCAGCATCATCAGGTGATCTGCTGACATCATCCCAAAGAGTCACATGACGCTCCACGCCGGCACCGAGGCAACAGACTTTTGTCCATGTGAAACCCTGATAGCTCAACTCTGTATCAATATCACGATATCGATATATTGCCCAACACCTGAACTTATACTTCATGTGATCGAGGCTTTTAATTTAAACACACAGACTGTGCACAGCTCAACTCTTGATTAAAGCTTTTTAATGAAAAAAGAAAAAGAGGCCACAGCACATAAGGCCGAATTTGGTCCCCACGAACGTTTATTCGGTTTTAATGACACATCCTCCGATAGTGGAAGGAGTCCAGGTTCAGACGGAGGAACTGCTGTTAACGCCACACTGAGTAACAGGAAACTATTTGCGTCGATGTATTTTTAAAGAGTGACGACCAATGACGAAAACACCCGACTGGCCAACCTGGCTAACGTCATCACTCAGTCACTCAGTCAGTGACAGTCAGACTTTCCCGACTCCGAATGGAAGCGAAAACACATCCACCAAACCGAGGCGAAGACATTGAAGCTCTTCCAGAAAGTGAAACTGAGTAAATGTAAAACTAGCAGCAGCAGCAGCAGCAGCAGCCACGTGTCGTCTCTCGCTGTTTATAAAAGCGTCCGTCAAACAGCCGAACTGTTGATGTGTGAGTCAGAGTGTGTCTTCACTCAGCGCGCTAATGAAGCGGTTGGCTCGCTGTTTTAAAGCCGCTGGCAGGACTTCACAAGCCGAGCCTCGTTAGAGACAGAGAGGCTAAACAGAGCGTGACTGATGATCGTATCTCACGACCACGTCCAACTTCCATCGCAACAGGAAGTGTGGAGGTGAGGTGACGGCGGCTTTTTAAATTCGGCCTCTTCGGTGCCAGCTGGCAGTCAGTACAGGAAACTCCACACACACACACACACACACGTAAACACTGAGTCCCTTACAGAGTATAAATCAACGTCACTGGTGGCATTACTGTAGACGTCAGGAGGAAGAGGAGGAGGAGGAGGAAGGGGGGGTTTCAGGTATTACAGCAAAAAGTCACATTTAAATATCAATAAATGCATCATTAAAGGTCGTCTGCACTCACATAAAAGTATGTTTACAGCAGTTGTTAGTCACCAAAATGCACTGGGTGTATCCTTCATGTTCAGCACACATGTTAACCACACTTCCTTCCTCATGCAGAGCTGAGTGCATGATGGTAGAATATTCTTTTAATAAAACATGCAGAGGTGTAAGTCTCAAAGACACACTCACAGTTGGGTTTGTTTAAACATGAAACGCCTTCATTTAACGTGTCTGTTCATAGAGACAAATGTTATCGTCTTGTTTTGATGAAAATAAAGCTGCAGCTTGTTGTCTGCTCTACTAGAGGAGGACAATGCATCGCTTATTACCGTAAAAACAGTAAATAAGTCACACTGATGTATAAGTCGCAGTCTATTTTGGGGGGTGCATGTTGGGAAAAATGCTTTTTTTGTATTAAAGGCTGGTTTATTTCAATGCATCAGCAGCTATTCACTGGTTACTTTCATTTTAAACACAATCCAAACACACACATTACACCTGAAACTGTGTGTGCATGTGTTCTCATATTGATCAAGATGTTTCTTAACCAGGGTTCCCACTCTTTTCTTGAATTCATTTTCCAGGACATTTCCAGCTGCTACAGACATGATATCAGGCCTCTACTATATGTTTATTCCTCTCCTGCCACTAGGAGTCTGATTTAAACGATGTGTAGTCCATGGTTATAACTTATCTGTGAAATAAGCTTCTACATGGTTAGAAATGATGATAAACTTCTCATAGAATTACTGCATTGACGACAGCGTGAGAACAGACTGTGCATGTGAAAACTGTTTGCCTTCACTCACAAGGCAGATAACTTCCCTTAGAGCTTTGATTAATTGGCATGTTAATTAGCTTTTTCCAGGTTTTCCAGGATCACATGGGAACCGTTAACTTGCGTGTGTTTTCTTGAGTTGCCCTCGTCAGACAATGTCATTTATTAAGAAGAAATGCCAAACTTCTCTTGTCCCTCTTCATAAATATGAGTTACTTTCGTCTTTTATGATAATAAACTCAATATACTTGAGTTGTGGACTACTGGATGGGACAAAACATGATGTTTAGGTTGCATCTTTGGGTTTAGGAACAACATATTTCACAATTTGTTGACATTTTATAGTCCAAACTTGTCAATCAATCGAGACTAGACTAGTCGATAATACAAATAAGTGGAGCTGTAGCTCTATTTTAAATCATGTATAGTTTAAATGCATGAGTCTACTTGTCACAAACACTTACTAAGTACATAAATTAGACTCCTCATTAACCACACAGCCTGTAATTATCTTGTAACTGTGTGAAATATGTGCAGCATCACAGCAGCTACACAAAGCAGAAGCTGAGGCTGACAGTTTGACGGCTGCTGCAGCGGTCTGACTGATGATGAGTTGTTATCTGCTGCTAATTTCCCAGCTTGTTGTGAGGTGTAAATAGGTTAAGCAGTGTTTATCGCCGCGGGGATGACATTCTCCGGGTTTGATCCGCTGCCAGCGCGGTGACGAAGCTCATCTGTCCGTCAGCGAGGACTGAGAGAGAGGAGCAACGTGTCTGGAGGTTGAACCGCTGCCAAGATGAGCCATGAGCGAGCGTCATATAAACACACACACACACACACACACACACACACACACACACACACACACACACACACACACACACACACACACACACACACACACACACACACACACACACACACACACACACACACACACACACACACACACACACACACACACACACACACACACACACACACACACACACACACTCTTTCACTTCCTTATAGAAGAACATTTACATATCAACATATACATCTCTTACTGTTGCTGCTGCATCTTTGTGTCTCTCTCCAGCTCGTTTCCATCTCTCTCTCCTTCTTTCTCTCCCTCTTTTCATTTCTCCTTCTCTCAGCAGAGAAACCTCCCAACTTATCCTGACTTATTGTAGTAAACAACCTGACTGAAAATGCTTCTGGGTTACTGTGTCGCAGAAAGCAGCTCGACTCGTCTGTTAGTGGTTTCCAACCGCCTCCAGTTTCACTTCCCTCTCTACAACACCACCAGCTCCTCTCTCACACTACTAAAAACGATGCTTACATACAATTAAAACTGCAGAATGCATGAAAGATGATTGTTGTTTTTTAGGAGAGAGTACGCACAAAAAGACACGCTTCATAGTTTGTTGATTATAGAAGGAGATGTGGAGGCTCGTCACATTCAAAGTGACACCTGCAGATAGTTTCAGTCTCACTTCCTCATCAAATACAGACCATATTTTAGTTTGGTTAACCTTTGCATGCTGTTCAGGGCCTAATTTGACCCAATTTTACATTTAAGAGAAGAAAAAAGCTTAAAAACAGCTTAAAAACACCCTACAAACCTTTTCTCTGAGCCAGGAAGTTGATGACTTATCGTAGTGTGGTCCAGATTACACAAAAAAATGGAAATATTTCAACTTTCTAAAACTGTTTTTGTGCAGCTGCTTCTACAACTCACATTTTCCTGGGTGTTTGACTCATATTTATTCAAAATAAATCACAAACCAACCATTTAACCATACTGTTTATACAAATTGAATGTAATTCATTGATTATAAATATGTTTTCTCCACCAACTAAAAGCATAAAAACTAAAGAATGAAGTCTCTCTGCTCTCTCAAAGCTTCATTAAAGACTAATCACCATCATTTATTAACGACTGATGAGGTATTCAAGTCTGACATCATGTATAGGGACTAATTCTGATTGGATGCTGTGAAATACCTGAATATGAACAGTATGTAAGGGTTAATAGAGCTGTAACATCTCACAGACGCTCATTAGTTTAGAGCTCAAAGTGAACCTAAAAATAAGCAAATAATAGAAGTTAATAATCGTGTCTTATTACAGATTAGTGTTAAAGTACTCAGATTACTTTTATGATGTAACGAGTAACGTAACGTGTTAAATCTGCACTTTAAGTACTCAGTTGTTAAGTTACGTGTTATTATTTTTAACCAACTATGTCTATAGCTACCTTTTCACCACGTGCTATGGTCACTGCATGTACGGCAGCTCAGAAAGGACAACATTCACTTCATGGAAATATTCACATTATTTTGAATTAATGGGAGGAAATAAAGGCAAGAACATTACAGTAACATGTAAGTAGTGTGTGTTGGTCTGTTGCAGTGATGTAGATGTGTTTTAAAGCCTGGATGGAGTTTATAACTTATTGTATGTGAGCTTATGTTTGAGAAGCTAAACTTTAGTCCAATAAAGACTGTAAATGGGACATTGTGTGTGTTATTCCTGCTATTAGTGTAAAGATTTACAGATGATGGGCCAGACTTGGCTGTGTGATGATGGTACAGTCATTATATTTAAAGGTCTGGACTCTGTTACAGACACAGAGGGACTTAATCTAAACTAAATACACTATAAAGTTAAACTGTAATTCATATCAGAAAACATCTCATTATAAAAAACACTGAAAGAATCTAACCACTGAAACTATTGATCATTTATTAACATTTATTAACATGTCAAGAATGCTTCTTTAATGTGAGGTTTTCCTGCTTCTGTCTGTTTCATACTGTTATAAACTGAATATTTTGGGGTTTAATAATGTGAACGAAGCATTTTGAAGACGCCACCTTGTTGTTTTATGAGATTTTATTGACTGAAAGTTGACGAAATGTTTAAAATACTCATATGGCTGAGCTTCGTCTAAATAAAATACACAATGCAAATGAATTAAAATCATTATTCAAATGAGTGGTCAAATGCAAACTGCAACCTGCACTTCTGTGGGAACTTTAATATAAATCTACTAAATGAGCACAAGCTACACAAAGTCTTCTATCACAAAAACTGACATGAACACTAGAATAAGTCTTGTAGGTATAGCTCTGAACTTTGACTAACCACCCCTGGGTGCTCCGTGGCATCGTCCACATTAACATAAAGGGACATCTGTGCTTGTATGTAGCTTTTGGGAATACGCACTCGTTCACCCTTCGTATTGTGTCTTCCTCTTATTTCCCTCCTCACTTGCATGTGGTTTGTTTTTCAAAGCTTTACTGGTCGGTCAGCCGCCATTCCTCATGTGCTACATCGGGTCATACCACCAAACACCACCAAACACCACCAAACACCACCAAACACCACCAAACACCACCAAACACCACCAAACACCATCATATGGTGCCATCATCACCTCCAGGACTGGGAGGATTCGGTCTGGGCTGGAGGAACCATTGTTAACCTTTATTTTAATGTGAGATCATATTTGAAGCTCTTGGACTGGAGGTGCTGCTGGTACTTTTACTAATGATCATCCTCCTGTGTGTTTTAGTGCAATAGAAACGTTTTGTCATGATGCAGAAAGACAATCATGATTACAATATTGAGCAAAACTATTATCGTGCAGCTCTATAAGGACTGGAGGCAGCTTTGTGTTCAATTATTGTCTAAAAAATACCTTAAAATGATATTAAAAGTAGTTTTTGAGTAAGTTATTATTGTTTTTATTGTAGACACACTTGTATTTATTATTACGTCAACTTATTTAACTTGCTTATGATCTTAAAAAGCCTTAAATTCAACTTAAACTGAAAAGCATGTGGTGCTGTAGTGTTATGGAGCTTTATGTTGGTGGTTTTGGGGAAGTCTAAAATGTTAGTTATTGAGCAAAACCATCGTGATTATCATTTTGACTATTATCATGCAGCTCTATAAGGACTGGAGGCAGCTTTCTGTTCAACTCTTATCTTCAAAGTCCCTTAAAATCATATAAAAGTTGTTTTTTAATTTGTTTTATATTGTTTTTTATTGTAAACACTTGTTTTTATTATTACGTCAACTTATTTAACTTGCTTATGATCATAAAAAAGATTTAAATTCAAGTTAAACTGAAAAGCGTGTGTTGCTTTAGTGTTGGGGAGCTTTTTGTTGTCTCAAATCTCTCCTGGAGCACAAACATAAGAGACCAACCCTGCCACCACCCCTCTAAATCAACTAGTATTAGTCATGTAATTCATAAGATTTCATTCCACACCCACACCTGAGCATGTGTGTGTGACTGTGTACGTGTGTGTGTGAGAGACATGACTAACAGTGACCTAAAATACCTCCAGGCAGAGACGCAACAAAAGTGCACAAACAGAAAACTTGCATAACAAACCAGTGACACATAATTAAACTTCCTATAAAATGACAGGGAGTGAAAGAAATGTGAAAATAAAAACAAGCGGTATTCTCACAGATGAGGAAGAGGCTGCAACACACACACACACACACACACACACACACACACACACACACACACACACACACACACACACACACCACCAAGACCCCATAAGAGCTTAAAGCAACCAAAATCCATTACGTAAAAAAAGCCCTAAATGAAACAGCTTGAGAAAATGAGTGTAAATACTCTAAGCTGATGTTAAATTACATCACAGCGCTGCAACAGTATAAGCTTTATATGGAGCAGTTTAATGTGTATGTGAGTAGATGACGACAATCTCCTTCCTCGACTTTCAGGTATTGTTTACACAGTGAAGCTACAGTAGCTGTGTGATTTAAAAGGGGGAAAACCGGCCATAAATATGATAAATCAACCGTGTTATTGCCAGTAACTTCTGAGGAATTGACTACTTTTAGTTTTAGTTTTAGTTAAGTGTAATAACCTCTATGACCAGCTTCATTATTTCCTGGATTTTGTAACATCATAGTCCCTAAATATATGTAGAAATACAGGAGATGGGATTCATATCGAAAACATTGTTATGTCATTGTTATGGCAGAGGACACTTGTTATATATACCACAGTTATACCCTTGAAGCTATCTATGGAGTAGTTTTATGTGTGTGTGTGTGTGTGTGTGTGTGTGTGTGTGTGTGTGTGTGTGTGTGTGTGTGTGTGTGTGTGTGTGTGTGTGTGTGTGTGTGTGTGTGTGGATGACGATAATCTCTTTCCTCAACTTTCAGGTATTGTTTACACAGTGAAGCTACAGTAGCTGTGTGGTTTAAATGGGGGGAAAACCAGCCATAAATATGATAAATCAACCGTGTTATTGCCAATAACTTTTAGGGAATTGACTGATTGATTGATTTTTGGTTTAGTTTTAGTCTTAGTTTTAGTTAAGTGTAATAACCGTATGACCAACTGACCATTATTTCCTGGATTTTGTAACACCATAGTCCCTAAATATATGTAGAAATACAGGAGATGGGAGTTAAATGTTACACCCTTGAAGCTATCTATGGACTAGTTATATGTGTGTGTGTGTGTGTGTGTGTGTGTGTGTGTGTGTGTGTGTGTGTGTGTGTGTGTGTGTGTGTGTGTGTGTGTGTGTGTGTGTGTGTGTGTGTATGACAACAATCTCCTTCCTCAACTTTCAGGTAATGCTGAAACTAGCTGTGTGGTTTAAAGGAGGAGAAAAAACCATAACCATAAATATAAATATGACAATTCAACCTGTTATTACCAATAACTTTTGAGGAATTGACTACTTTTAGTTTTGGTTTTATGTAGTTTTAGTTAACTGTAATAGCCCTTTTGACCAACTTCATTATTTCCTGGATAATGTATCACCATAGTCCCTAAATATATGTAGAAATAAAGGAGATACACTTCTCAAACCAAAGTTACAGCCTTGAAGCTATCTATGAAGTAGTTTAATGTGTGTGTAGATGACAACAATCTCCTTCCTCAACTTTCAGGTAATGGTGAAACAAGCTGTGTGATTTAAAGGAGGAGAAAAAACAACCATAAATATGACAATTAAGCCCTGTTGTAGGCTGCAGTGACACACACACACACACATACACACACACACACACACACACACACACACACACACACACACACACACACACACACACATGCTCAGCAGATAATAACAATAACAAAAACACACAGCCGTGCTCCTCTCACCTTTGTCGAGGCTCGGAGGACACCGAGCTACAGCTTTGCACCGACAGCAGCGTGGAGGACTTCCTCGGTCCCAGCGGGGAAGGCAGCAGGCTGTTGTTGGAGGGCGACGCCGACAGAAGGTTGCTGTTCCCCGGGGTAGAGAAGGAGCCTCTGTGGGAGCCGAGGAACACCTCCGCACTGCCCGCATCGTTAAACTCAGTGTCCGACGGCAGGACGAGGATGGGCGGTATAGTGAGGAGACCGGTCCCTACTCTCGGTGATGGGTTTACATCCCCGCAGCTGACAGAGGCGGATAAACTAGGGAAGGTCCCGTAGCTGTGGGTGTCCGGGAACAGCCCCGCCGCTGCCACCGCCACCTCCCCGGGTTCAGCGCTCTCTGAGTCGGCCTCTTTGTGGCGGTTGGTCCGGTCGCTTCCTCCTCCGTACTCCGCTGCGTTGCTAAGCACCGGCCGCCCGTCCAGAGAGATGTTACTGAGGAACAGCAGAGCTGCTTGTCTCCGCCGTGAGTTCTCCCGGTTCCTCCGCGTGTGTTCCCGGTGACAGTGTTGTTTCTTGCCGGTACCGGCGGCGTTAACGGAGCCGAGCTGGATCTGAGCGCAGGCAGCAGCCGCCGCCGCCATCGTCTCAGTCCCACTGCCGAAGCGCTCGAGACTTGCAAGCAAACTGTCAAAGTCGCTTTTTTTTTACCCCGGCGCGAGACCGTTTTGACACACTGCCGAGTTGTGATTGGCTCAGGCGAGGCTGCGTCATGACGTACTACTGGCAAACCCGTCGGGGGAGGAGATTACGTACTAAACTGTACACAGAGTAGATTAGGAGGCAGAAATACCACAGTACTGTCTCATAGGGTGGATTTATAATATTTAAAATAAAAAAAAGCAATAAATTAATAAACCATTATGAAACATTATTCCCTGAAACATCTGACTAAATTATATATGAACCCCAATTTATGTATTTATTTAAGTATTTACTGTACAAACTAGATTATGAGGCACAAATGACACATCACTGTCTCATAGGATGGATTTAAAATAAGAGAAGCAATAAATTAATAAATCATTAAAAAACACTTTTCCCTGAAACCGCTAGTTAAATTATATATGAACCCCCAAATATTTATTTATTTGTGTACTTACAAACTAGATTAGGAGGCACAAATAACAGCACTGTTTCATAGAGTGGATTAAAAATGAGAAAAGCAATAAATTAATAGAGTATAGTTCCATACGTACCAGTCACCTATATGGAAACACTAGTATGAATGTCTTTTATAACTAGCGCAATGCTTTTATTTTTCTATGTATCTTATATGTCTTTTTTATATATTATGTCTGTATCGTCTTTGTGTTTTCAAACTGGACCCTGAGTCTCAACATAAAGGTGATGATGATGATGATGATGATGATGATGATGATGATGATGATGATGAATACACCGCTACGAAACAGTATTCCCTGAAACCTCTGACTAAAATATATATGAACCCCCAAATTTTGATTTATTTATTTATGTGCTTGAATATTGAATATTAATACATACATAATTTAATATATTTTTTATGATCTTTAAATGTATTTTGCATTGTGTAACCCATTGTTGTTTCAATAAAATACAATTAAAATAAAATACAAATTTTTTTTTTAAATGGTGGATTAAAATCAGTGTATTTAAATTACGTATTATTATTCACAAACTTGTTTTCTATTTGTGAAAAATTAATTCTTTGATGCACATTTCGCAATAAAATCTTCATTTCAAAAGATTTTTAAAAAGACTGAACTGCTGGTGAAAGATTACTTTAGTCATGTAGTGTGTCTACAGTCAACGGCCTCTTCATTAGGAACACCTGTCTACTGTTTGTTCCTAATATTTTTCCCCTCTCATGTATGTATGCACCCTAATACACCTCCATCACTCACTATGACCTCAGTAATAAACATAAAGTAGAATTATCTCCTTCCTGACAATGTTAACAAAAACTGTATAAACTTCATAAAAATTGAATTTAAAGCAGAGTTGTTGTATTGTATTGAATAAGACTGCACAGGTGTTCCTAATAAAGAGGCCAGTGAGTGTATATCCACAATAAAGAGTGGTGGCTTAATGGCTTAGAGAAGCAAACATGGGTTGTCCTGTACTGGCAGGATAAATTTGGGTGATGGAAAAGTGGAAAAGCAGCATTTGCCCCTCCCTCATCCACCACCACCACCACTGAGGTGCCCTTGTGCAAGGCGCCTTCACCCTAACTGCCCCAGTGAAGCTGCTCAGTGGCCAGCGGTTGAACTGGGCAGCTTCCAGGTGTGAATGTGCGTAACTGTGCGAATGTGATCAGGGCGTTCCTGCATGGGAGAGGCTTCCTCTCTGTGAAACATCCCTGAATAAACAAAGGTTAAAAAGTAAGGAAAATGTAATGCTGACGTCTAGAATGATGAATTCACCACTTAGTATCAGGGAGTGTGCTGCTGTATGAAGGACAGTTACTGTGCTGATCTGCACCGGTTGTATTGGATTGACAGTAAGTGTACATACTGTAGGCCTGGGGGCGGTTACCATGGATACATATAGTTATAGTTGTAAACACTGTCAACACAACACTTTTACACCAAGTGTTGGGATTGAGGGAGTAAAATATAGTCAGTAAAACGCTTAAAATAACAGAATGGAGAGATTTTAGTGTCCAATGCGAACTTGACCAAACTACTGAAGAAAATAATATATTCCTTTATCCTTTATTACTCCCACAGTGGGGACATTTACAAAAAGACATGCAACAGGAAATGCTGCCAAACTATTCCATGAAGCTATATCATTCATCACAGGGGTACAGTGAAGGGGTATTTAAGCTCATCTGATAGGGCAGAGGGGGAACATGTGGAAAATAAATTTGGGAAGTGCTGCTTTAGATTGAAGATGTAATGGCAGCAATTAGGAAACTAGTGTCTGCTTTTTAATTTGGGGTACACTTTATCAATTAGAATAACTGCAACTGTCTGTTACTGTTAAAGCTTTTAATGTGTGAACCTACACATCACTGCACAGTCACCACAGATTCGAATGAGCTTTTGTCCACCTGCTACAATATGTGTTGTATTTAACCCTCCTGTTGTCCTCGAGTCAAGGGAGGAAGGGAGGAAGAAGGAAGGAAAGGAGGGAGAAGGAGGACGGGAGGGAAGGAAAGAAAGGATGGAAGGGAGGAAGAAGGAAGGGGGGAAGAAGGAAGGGAAGATGATGGAGGGAGGAAGGAAGGAAAGGAGGAATGAAAGAAAGGGAGAAAGGAAAGAAGAAGGGAGGAAGGAAAGGAAGGAAGGAAGGAAGGACGGAGGAAAGCAGGAAGGAAGGAAGGTAGAAGGAAGGGAGGGAGAAAGGAAAAGAAGATGGAAGGAAAGAAGGGAAAGAGGAAAGAAGGAAGGGAGGGAGGAAGGAAGGAAGGAAGGAATGAGGGAAGGAAAGAAGGAGGGAGGGAGGAAGGAAGGACAGAAGGAAGGAAGAAAGGGGATGGAGGAAGGAAAGAAGGAAGGGAGGAAAGAGAGAGGAAGGAAAGAAAGAGAGAAGGAGGGAGGGAGGAAGGAGGAAGGAAGGAAGGAAGGAAGGAAGGAAGGAAGGAAGGAAGGAAGGAAGGAAGGAAGGAAGGAGAGGAAAGAAAGGGAGGAAAGGAAAGAAGGAAGGGAGGAAGAAAGGAAGGAAGGAAGGAAGGACGGAGGAAAGCAGGAAGGAAGGAAGGTAGAAGGAAGGGAGGGAGAAAGGAAAAGAAGAAGGAAGGAAAGAAGGAAAGAGGAAAGAAGGAAGGGAGGGAGGAAGGAAGGAAGGAAGGAAGGAATGAGGAAGGAAAGAAGGAGGGAGGGAGGAAGGAAGGACAGAAGGAAGGAAGAAAGGGGATGGAGGAAGAAAGAAGGAAGGGAGGAAAGAGAGAGGAAGGAGAAAGAAAGAGAGAAGGAGGGAGGGAGGAAGGAAGGAAGGAAGGAAGGAAGGAAGGAAGGAAGAAGGAGGAAGGAAGGAAGGAAGGAAGAGGAATGAGGGAAGGAAAGAAGGAGGGAGGGGAGGGGAGGAGGGAGGACAGAAGGAAGGAAAAAAGGAGGATGGAGGAAGGAAAGAAGGAAGGAAGGAAAGAGAGAGGAAGGAAAGAAAGAGAGAAGGGAGGGAGGAAGGACAGACGGAAGGAAGGAAGGGAGGAAAGAAGGAAGGAAGGGAGGAATGAAGGAACAGTCAAAACAGTCTGGGGTCAATTTGACCCGGGAGAACGACGCAAAGGTTAATAAAATAAATAAAATAGCTTTCTTTCAAGGTATGATTTTGCATACACTGTAATGCTGAACACTCTAGTTTAATGGTATTCTGTGTCTTCTTCTGTTGTAATTGAAGAGGTGTTGCTGATGCCTGCAGTGCTTGTGTTATTCCTCAGCACATCTCTGGGGTATCAGGAGCTGCTGAGGCTTTAACTGAGCTGTCACTGCAGCTCTGCCTGACACCGGCTTTTGATTGGCTGTTGGCACTTTGTTATGAAAGCACAGTGGATTCTCTCTCCGCACTGATCCCTGCAGTGACACCAACGCTGAGCTCAGTGAATGTGGTCGGCTCAGCAAGACGACCACACTGTTTTAGGATGACTGGTTTGCTTTGCTAAATATACCGGCAGGACGACACCGTGCTGTAAATCCCTGCAGGACGAGGGGTTTGTTATCGTACAGTCACCCCCCCATCCTGACCCCCCCCCTCCTCATTACATCTGCAGAGTAACAAAATGAACTACAACTGACCTTCTAGCTCAGCTGGACAACAGCAGGGTGGAAATCCAAAAACTGACATCATTTAATTCAGTCTAATCTCACTGGTAATATATTTATGCGTGTGATGTCATGTCTTATTATTCATTATAAATGAGGGTTTATTTCTCTCTGGGGAGGCTGCTGAGGGGGGGGGGGGCTTAAACAGGGTGGTGTTAAATAGAAAAAAGAGACAGATTAACCCATGATCCATTCAGCTGTTTTCACACATGTATAGAAAGCATAGACTGTATATAAGAAATGGACGTAACATCCGTGACGTCACCCATTGGTTTGTGGACTGCTGCTCGGAGGCCAATAGTATCGGATCTGAGCAGCGCCATCTTGAAAATGTCAGGGCCATGCCGGGAAAATCAGGAGGAGCATGAGGCGCCCTCATGAACCTGTGAACCAATCAACCTGTCAATCAAGACGTAGCCATGCCCTAATGCATACCCTGCTTTATCGGCACATATAAAATCAGGGAGGCCAAAATGTCCCAAATGAACATCATACTGCATTGAAGAAGGCTTTAAACTAGCGATTGAGACCATAAACACATTTTGAAAACGTTTTACTGAGGTTAGAAATCAAGTGAGAAGTTGGTGATTCTCCATTGACTTGTATAGAGACGGAAGTCCTTTTTGACACCAAAACGGTCGCCCCTTGGTGGCCTTTTGATAGAATGCAGTTTTAAGTTACTTCCGCGTTGGCCTCATTGCAGAGGACCGGAACTCCCCGCCTGATAGAAACACGTTAAGGGTCAAATTTGAGCTGTAAAATCCTCATATACACATTTCCTCTCTAGGTGGACTTTGATTAATGTGAC
>NW_026910108.1:0-41000 GCF_963691925.1 Scomber scombrus
TGTAATACATTCTCTTAACAGAACTGCTGAAAACGCTGTTTTATCAACAGAAACAGTTCAATGTGGTGAATTCTGCATTATCTGGGTTTTTTGTGGATTTCCAGACAGAATAAGTGATTCAGTGTGCATTTGGATGATCTTGGTGAGAAAAAGACGGTTAAAGCAATAACAATATGTTTGTAATACATTCTCTTAACAGAGCTGCTAAAACAGCCGTTTTATCAACAGAAACAGTTCAATGTGGTGAATTCTGCATTATCTGGGTTTTTTGTGGATTTCCAGACAGAATAAGTGATTCAGTGTGCATTTGGATGATCTTGGTGAGAAAAAGACGGTTAAAGCAATAACAATATGTTTGTAATACATTCTCTTAACAGAGCTGCTAAAACAGCCGTTTTATCAACAGAAACAGTTCAATGTGGTGAATTCTGCATTATCTGGGTTTTTTGTGGATTTCCAGACAGAATAAGTGATTCAGTGTGCATTTGGATGATCTTGGTGAGAAAAGACGTTTTAAGCCATAAAAACCTATTTGTAAGCCATTCTCTTAACAGAGCTGCTAAAACAGCCGTTTTATCAACAGAAACAGTTCAATGTGGTGAATCCTGCATTTTCTGTTTTTTTGTGGATTTCCAGACAGAATAAGTGATTCTGTGTGCATTTGGATGATCTTGGTGAGGAAAAGACGATTAAAGCAATAAAAATATGTTTGTAATACATTCTCTTAACAGAACTGCTGAAAACGCTGTTTTATCAACAGAAACAGTTCAATGTGGTGAATCCTGCATTATCTGTTTTTTTGTGGATTTCCAGACAGAATAAGTGATTCTGTGTGCATTTGGATGATCTTGGTGAGGAAAAGACGATTAAAGCAATAAAAATATGTTTGTAATACATTCTCTTAACAGAGCTGCTAAAACAGCCGTTTTATCACAGAAACAGTTCAATGTGGTGAATTCTGCATTATCTGGGTTTTTTGTGGATTTCCAGACAGAATAAGTGATTTTGTGTGATCTTGGTGAGAAAAGACGTTTTAAGCCATAAAATCATATTTGTAAGTCATTCTCCTAACAGAACTGCTGAAAACGCGGTTTTATCAACAGAAACAGTTCAATGTGGTGAATTCTGCATTATCTGGGTTTTTGTGGATTTCCAGACAGAATAAGTGATTCAGTGTGCATTTGGATGATCTTAGTGAGGAAAAGACGGTTAAAGCAATAAAAATATGTTTGTAATACATTCTCTTAACAGAGCTGCTGAAAACGCTGTTTTATCAACAGAAACAGTTCAATGTGGTGAATTCTGCATTATCTGGGTTTTTTGTGGATTTCCAGACAGAATAAGTGATTTTGTGTGATCTTGGTGAGAAAAGACGTTTTAAGCCATAAAATCATATTTGTAAGTCATTCTCCTAACAGAACTGCTGAAAACGCGGTTTTATCAACAGAAACAGTTCAATGTGGTGAATTCTGCATTATCTGGGTTTTTTGTGGATTTCCAGACAGAATAAGTGATTCAGTGTGCATTTGGATGATCTTGGTGAGGAAAAGACGGTTAAAGCAATAAAAATATGTTTGTAATACATTCTCTTAACAGAGCTGCTAAAACTGCCGTTTTATCAACAGAAACAGTTCAATGTGGTGAATTCTGCATTATCTGGTTTTTTTGTGGATTTCCAGACAGAATAAGTGATTCAGTGTGCATTTGGATGAGCATGGTGAGAAAAGACGATTAAAGCAATAAAAATATGTTTGTAATACATTCTCTTAACAGAACTGCTGAAAACGCTGTTTTATCAACAGAAACAGTTCAATGTGGTGAATTCTGCATTATCTGGGTTTTTTGTGGATTTCCAGACAGAATAAGTGATTCAGTGTGCATTTGGATGATCTTGGTGAGGAAAAGACGATTAAAGCAATAAAAATATGTTTGTAATACATTCTCTTAACAGAGCTGCTAAAACAGCCGTTTTATCACAGAAACAGTTCAATGTGGTGAATTCTGCATTATCTGGGTTTTTTGTGGATTTCCAGACAGAATAAGTGATTTTGTGTGATCTTGGTGAGAAAAGACGTTTTAAGCCATAAAAACCTATTTGTAAGCCATTCTGTTAACAGAGCTGCTAAAACAGCCGTTTTATCAACAGAAACAGTTCAATGTGGTGAATTCTGCATTATCTGGGTTTTTTGTGGATTTCCAGACAGAATAAGTGATTCAGTGTGCATTTGGATGATCTTGGTGAGAAAAGACGTATTAAGCCATAAAAACCTATTTGTAAGCCATTCTCTTAACAGAGCTGCTAAAACAGCCGTTTTATCAACAGAAACAGTTCAATGTGGTGAATTCTGCATTATCTGGGTTTTTTGTGGATTTCCAGACAGAATAAGTGATTTTGTGTGATCTTTGTGAGAAAAGACGTTTTAAGCCATAAAAACATATTTGTAAGCCATTCTCTTAACAGAACTGCTGGAAATGCTGTTTTATCAACAGAAACAGTTCAATGTGGTGAATTCTGCATTATCTGGGTTTTTTGTGGATTTCCAGACAGGATAAGTGATTTTGTCTGATCTTGGTGAGAAAAGACGTTTTAAGCCATAAAAACATATTTGTAAGCCATTCTCTTAACAGAACTGCTGGAAATGCTGTTTTATCAACAGAAACAGTTCAATGTGGTAAATTCTGCATTTTCTGGGTTTTTTGTGGATTTCCAGACAGAATAAGTGATTCAGTGTGCATTTGGATGATCTTGGTGAGAAAAGACGTCTTAAGCCATAAAAACCTATTTGTAAGCAATTCTCTTAACAGAGCTGCTAAAACAGCCGTTTTATAAACAGAAACAGTTCAATGTGGTGAATTCTGCATTATCTGGGTTTTTTGTGGATTTCCAGACAGAATAAGTGATTTTGTGTGATCTTTGTGAGAAAAGACGTTTTAAGCCATAAAAACCTATTTGTAAGCCATTCTCTTAACAGAGCTGCTGGAAATGCTTTTTTATCAACAGAAACAGTTCAATGCGGTGAATTCTGCATTATCTGGGTTTTTTGTGGATTTCCAGACAGGATAAGTGATTTTGTCTGATCTTGGTGAGAAAAGACGTTTTAAGCCATAAAAACATATTTGTAAGCCATTCTCTTAACAGAACTGCTGGAAATGCTGTTTTATCAACAGAAACAGTTCAATGTGGTAAATTCTGCATTTTCTGGGTTTTTTGTGGATTTCCAGACAGAATAAGTGATTCAGTGTGCATTTGGATGATCTTGGTGACAAAAGACGTTTTAAGCCATAAAAACCTATTTGTAAGCAATTCTCTTAACAGAGCTGCTAAAACAGCCGTTTTATCAACAGAAACAGTTCAATGTGGTGAATTCTGCATTATCTGGGTTTTTTGTGGATTTCCAGACAGAATAAGTGATTTTGTGTGATCTTTGTGAGAAAAGACGTTTTAAGCCATAAAAACATATTTGTAAGCCATGCTCTTAACAGAACTGCTGGAAATGCTGTTTTATCAACAGAAACAGTTCAATGCGGTGAATTCTGCATTATCTGGGTTTTTTGTGGATTTAACCTTCCTGTCGTGTTCGGGTCAAATCTGACCGATTTCCATTTTGATCAATCATAAATATTGTGTTTTACATTTTATTGTCTCAAGGGCTTATGATATCCTCCACACTAGGCATTTGAACATATACAATTGCTGATCACTACTTTCATTGAATTTTGAGTTGTTTAGTCAACTTTGTAACACCTGTGGTGTTCCCGGTAGGAAATGAATGGGTGACCTTATATTGTGATCATTCATCAGATAGTACACAACCACAAATCCACCACCACCACCACACGCACACACAAACACACCTACACGCGCACACACACTAACACACACAAACACATACACGCACACACACACACACACACACACACACACACACACACACACACACACAAACACGCACGCACACACACACACACACACACTCCACCCCACGTGAACCCCTTTCAGACAGACCATGTGTCCTCTCTTTCCCGTGCTTATGTGCCTTTCCCCCTACGTGAACCACACCTTCCAGACTAAACGTGTAACACTTCAAAGTTACCAATTAGGTGTTTGTTTTGGGAACCTGGCTCTTTCCCGGGCTAATGTGTGCATCCCCCCACGTGAACCACACTTTCGATACAAAACGTCTGATATCTTCTCACAGATCCCCTATATGTAGCTTGCTTTTGCATTGCTCTTATTTTACTCTGAACACAATGAGTCAACTGTTTCAATTTTTGCCCACTTTGGAAAATCCTTCACAATTTTCACACAACGCCCCAACTGTGCTTGATTTTGCTCCTTTCTGACTCAGTCCGCCCCCCTGGCCCCTTTTTAGCAAGGTTTTGGGAAAATCCGCATTTTTGACTTTTTCGACACTACCGGCCTTGTCGCCTTTAAAAATTTTTGCCCACTTTGGAAAATCCTTCACAATTTTCACAAAACGCCCCAACTATGCTTGATTTTGCTCGTGTTTCAATCAACCCGCCCCCCTGGCCCCTTTTAGCAAGCTTTGGGAAAATTCCCATTTTTGACTTTTTCGACACTAACGGCCCTGTCGTTTTTTAAAATTTTTGCCAACTTTTGAAAATCCTTCACAATTTTCACAAAGCGCCCCAACATTGCTTGATTTTGTTAATTTTTCACTCATCCCGCCCCCCGGCCACTTTTAGCAAGTTTTGGGAATATCCCCATTTTTGACTTTTTCGACACTACCGGCCATATCGTTTTTTAACATTTTTGCCCACTTTGGAAAATCCTTCACAATTTTCACATTACACATCAACTGTGCTTGATTTTGCTAACTCATCCCGTCCCCCAGCCACTTCTAGCAAGTTTTGGGAAAATCCCCATTTTTGACTTTTTCGACAGTACCGGACCTGTCGACTTTTAAAATTTTTGCCAACTTTGGAAAATCCTTCACAATTTTCACAAAACACCCCAACTGTGCTTGATTTTGCTCCTTTCTCACTCAGCCCGCCCCCCTGGCCCCTTTTAGCAAGGTTTCGGAAAATCCCCATTTTTGACTTTTTCGACACTACCGGCCCTGTCGTTTTTTAAAAATTTATGCCCACTTTGGAAAATCCTTCCCAATTTTCACAAAACACCCCAACTGTGCTTGATTTTGCTCATTTTTCACTCATCCCGCCCCCCGGCCACTTTTAGCAAGTTTTGGGAAAATCCCCATTTTTGACTTTTTCGACACTACCGGCCCTGTGGCCTTTTAACATTTTTGCCCACTTTGGAAAATCCTTCACAATTTTCACAAAACGCCCCAACTGTGCTTGATTTTGCTCGTTTTTCATTCAGCCCATCCCCCGGCCACTTTTAGCAAGTTTTGGGAAAATCCCCATTTTTGACATTTTCGACACTACCGGCCCTGTCGTTTTATTCAATTTTTGCCCACTTTGGAAAATCCTTCACAATTTTCACATTACACATCAACTGTGCTTGATTTTGCTAACTCATCCCGCCCCCCAGCCACTTTTAGCAAGCTTTGGGAAAATTCCCATTTTTGACTTTTTCGACACTACCGGCCATATCGTTTTTTAACATTTTTGCCCACTTTGGAAAATCCTTCACAATTTTCACAAAATACCCCAACTGTGCTTGATTTTGCTCCTTTCTCACTCATCCCGCCCCCCTGGCCCCTTTTAGCAAGGTTTGGGAAAATCCCCATTTTTGACTTTTTCGACACTACCGGCCCTGTCGCCTTTTTAAATTTTTGTCCACTTTGGAAAATCCTTCACAATTTTAACATTACACATCAACTGTGCTTGATTTTGCTCACTCATCCCGCCTCCCGGCCACTTTTAGCAAGTTTTGGGAAAATCCCCATTTTTGACTTTTTCGACACTACCGGCCCTGTGGCCTTTTAACATTTTTGCCCACTTTGGAAAATCCTTCACAATTTTCACAAAACGCCCCAACTGTGCTTGATTTTGCTCGTTTTTCATTCAGCCCATCCCCCGGCCACTTTTAGCAAGTTTTGGGAAAATCCCCATTTTTGACATTTTCGACACTACCGGCCCTGTCGTTTTATTCAATTTTTGCCCACTTTGGAAAATCCTTCACAATTTTCACATTACACATCAACTGTGCTTGATTTTGCTAACTCATCCCGCCCCCCAGCCACTTTTAGCAAGTTTTGGGAAAATCCCCATTTTTGACTTTTTCGACACTACCGGCCCTGTCGCCTTTAAATTTTTTTGCCCACTTTGGAAAATCCTTCACAATTTTCACAAAACGCCCCAACTGTGCTTGATTTTGCTCGTTTTTCATTCATCCCGCCCCCCGGCCACTTTTAGCAAGTTTTGGGAAAATCCCCATTTTTGACTTTTTCGACACTACCGGCCCTGTCGCCTTTTAAAATTTTTGCCCACTTTGGAAAATCCTTTACAATTTTCACAAAACGCACCAACTGTGCTTGATTTTGCTCGTGTTTCAATCAACCCGCCCCCCTGGCCCCTTTTAGCAAGCTTTGGGAAAATTACCATTTTTGACTTTTTCGACACTACCGGCCATATCGTTTTTTAACATTTTTGCCCACTTTGGAAAATCCTTCACAATTTTCACAAAATACCCCAACTGTGCTTGATTTTGCTCCTTTCTCACTCATCCCGCCCCCCTGGCCCCTTTTAGCAAGGTTTGGGAAAATCCCCATTTTTGACTTTTTCGACACTACCGGCCCTGTCGTTTTTTAAAATTTTTGCCTGGTTTGGAAAATCCTTCACAATTTTCACATTACACATCAACTGTGCTTGATTTTGCTCACTCATCCCGCCCCCCGGCCACTTTTAGCAGGTTTTGGGAAAATCCCCATTTTTGACTTTTTCGACACTACCGGCCCTGTCGCCTTTTAAAATTTTTGTCCACTTTGGAAAATCCTTCACAATTTTAACATTACACATCAACTGTGCTTGATTTTGCTCACTCATCCCGCCTCCCGGCCACTTTTAGCAAGTTTTGGGAAAATCCCCATTTTTGACTTTTTCGACACTTCCGGCCCTGTGGCCTTTTAAAATTTTTGCCCACTTTGGAAAATCCTTCACAATTTTCACAAAATACCCAAACTGTGCTTGATTTTGCTCCTTTCTCACTCATCCCGCCCCCCTGGCCCCTTTTAGCAAGGTTTGGGAAAATCCCCATTTTTGACTTTTTCGACACTACCATCCGTGTGGACTTTTAATATTTTTGCCCACTTTGGAAAATCCTTCACAATTTTCACAAAACGCCCCAAATGTGCTTGATTTTGCTCGTTTTTTACTGAGCCCACCCCCCGGCCCCTTTTAGCAAGTTTTGGGAAAATCCGCATTTTAGACTTTTTCGACACTACCGGCCCTGTCGCCTTTTAAAATTTTTGCCCACATTGGAAAATCCTTCACAATTTTCACAAAGCGCCCCAACTGTGCTTGATTTTGCTAATTTTTCACTCATCCCGCCCCCCGGTCACTTTTAGCAAGTTTTGGGAAAATCCCCATTTTTGACTTTTTCGACACTACCGGCCCTGTCGTTTTTTTCAATTTTTGCCTGGTTTGGAAAATCCTTCACAATTTTCACATTACACATCAACTGTGCTTGATTTTGCTCACTCATCCCGCCCCCCGGCCACTTTTAGCAGGTTTTGGGAAAATCCCCATTTTTGACTTTTTCGACACTACCGGCCCTGTCGCCTTTTAAAATTTTTGCCCACTTTGGAAAATCCTTCACAATTTTAACATTACACATCAACTGTGCTTGATTTTGCTCACTCATCCCGCCTCCCGGCCACTTTTAGCAAGTTTTGGGAAAATCCCCATTTTTGACTTTTTCGACACTACCGGCCCTGTGGCCTTTTAGAATTTTTGCCCACTTTGGAAAATCCTTCACAATTTTCACAAAACGCCCCAACTGTGCTTGATTTTGCTCGTTTTTCACTCATCCCGCCCCCCGGCCACTTTTAGCAAGTTTTGGGAAAATCCACATTTTTGACTTTTTCGACACTACCGGCCCTGTGGCCTTTTAACATTTTTGCCCACTTTGGAAAATCCTTCACAATTTTCACAAAACGCCCCAACTGTGCTTGATTTTGCTCGTTTTTCATTCATCCCGCCCCCCGGCCACTTTTAGCAAGTTTTGGGAAAATCCCCATTTTTGACTTTTTCGACACTACCGGCCCTGTCGCCTTTTAAAATTTTTGCCCACTTTGGAAAATCCTTTACAATTTTCACAAAACGCACCAACTGTGCTTGATTTTGCTCGTGTTTCAATCAACCCGCCCCCCTGGCCCCTTTTAGCAAGCTTTGGGAAAATTCCCATTTTTGACTTTTTCGACACTACCGGCCATATCGTTTTTTAACATTTTTGCCCACTTTGGAAAATCCTTCACAATTTTCACAAAATACCCCAACTGTGCTTGATTTTGCTCCTTTCTCACTCATCCCGCCCCCCTGGCCCCTTTTAGCAAGGTTTGGGAAAATCCCCATTTTTGACTTTTTCGACACTACCGGCCCTGTCGTTTTTTAAAATTTTTGCCTGGTTTGGAAAATCCTTCACAATTTTCACATTACACATCAACTGTGCTTGATTTTGCTCACTCATCCCGCCCCCCGGCCACTTTTAGCAGGTTTTGGGAAAATCCCCATTTTTGACTTTTTCGACACTACCGGCCCTGTCGCCTTTTAAAATTTTTGTCCACTTTGGAAAATCCTTCACAATTTTCACATTACACATCAACTGTGCTTGATTTTGCTCACTCATCCCGCCCCCCGGCCACTTTTAGCAGGTTTTGGGAAAATCCCCATTTTTGACTTTTTCGACACTACCGGCCCTGTCGCCTTTTAAAATTTTTGTCCACTTTGGAAAATCCTTCACAATTTTAACATTACACATCAACTGTGCTTGATTTTGCTCACTCATCCCGCCTCCCGGCCACTTTTAGCAAGTTTTGGGAAAATCCCCATTTTTGACTTTTTCGACACTTCCGGCCCTGTGGCCTTTTAAAATTTTTGCCCACTTTGGAAAATCCTTCACAATTTTCACAAAATACCCAAACTGTGCTTGATTTTGCTCCTTTCTCACTCATCCCGCCCCCCTGGCCCCTTTTAGCAAGGTTTGGGAAAATCCCCATTTTTGACTTTTTTCGACACTACCGGCCCTGTCGTTTTTTAAAATTTTTGCCCACTTTGGAAAATCCTTCACAATTTTCACAAAATACTCAAACTGTGCTTGATTTTGCTCCTTTCTCACTCAGCCCGCCCCCCGGCCACCTTTAGCAAGTTTTGGGAAAATCCCCATTTTTGACTTTTTCGACACTACCGGCCCTGTCGCCTTTTAAAATTTTTGCCCACTTTGGAAAATCCTTCACAATTTTCACAAAACGCCCCAACTGTGCTTGATTTTGCTCCTTTTTCACTCATCCCGCCCCCCGGTCACTTTTAGCAAGTTTTGGGAAAATCCCCATTTTTGACTTTTTCGACACTACCATCCGTGTGGACTTTTAACATTTTTGCCCACTTTGGAAAATCCTTCACAATTTTCACAAAACGCCCCAAATGTGCTTGATTTTGCTCGTTTTTTACTGAGCCCACCCCCCGGCCCCTTTTAGCAAGTTTTGGGAAAATCCGCATTTTAGACTTTTTCGACACTACCGGCCCTGTCGCCTTTTAAAATTTTTGCCCACATTGGAAAATCCTTCACAATTTTCACAAAGCGCCCCAACTGTGCTTGATTTTGCTAATTTTTCACTCATCCCGCCCCCCGGTCACTTATAGCAAGTTTTGGGAAAATCCCCATTTTTGACTTTTTCGACACTACCGGCCCTGTCGCCTTTTAACATTTTTGCCCACTTTGGAAAATCCTTCACAATTTTCAAAAAACGCCCCAACTGTGCTTGATTTTGCTAATTTTTCACTCATCCCGCCCCCCGGCCACTTTTAGCAAGTTTTGGGAAAATCCCCATTTTTGACTTTTTCGACACTACCGGCCCTGTCGCCTTTTAACATTTTTGCCCACTTTGGAAAATCCTTCACAATTTTCAAAAAACGCCCCAACTGTGCTTGATTTTGCAAATTTTTCACTCATCCCGCCCCCCGGCCACTTTTAGCAGGTTTTGGGAAAATCCCCATTTTTGACTTTTTCGACACTACCGGCCCTGTCGCCTTTTAAAATTTTTGTCCACTTTGGAAAATCCTTCACAATTTTAACATTACACATCAACTGTGCTTGATTTTGCTCACTCATCCCGCCTCCCGGCCACTTTTAGCAAGTTTTGGGAAAATCCCCATTTTTGACTTTTTCGACACTTCCGGCCCTGTGGCCTTTTAAAATTTTTGCCCACTTTGGAAAATCCTTCACAATTTTCACAAAAATCCCAAACTGTGCTTGATTTTGCTCCTTTCTCACTCATCCCGCCCCCCTGGCCCCTTATAGCAAGGTTTGGGAAAATCCCCATTTTTGACTTTTTTCGACACTACCGGCCCTGTCGTTTTTTAAAATTTTTGCCCACTTTGGAAAATCCTTCACAATTTTCACAAAATACTCAAACTGTGCTTGATTTTGCTCCTTTCTCACTCAGCCCGCCCCCCGGCCACCTTTAGCAAGTTTTGGGAAAATCCCCATTTTTGACTTTTTCGACACTACCGGCCCTGTCGCCTTTTAAAATTTTTGCCCACTTTGGAAAATCCTTCACAATTTTCACAAAACGCCCCAACTGTGCTTGATTTTGCTCCTTTTTCACTCATCCCGCCCCCCGGTCACTTTTAGCAAGTTTTGGGAAAATCCCCATTTTTGACTTTTTCGACACTACCATCCGTGTGGACTTTTAACATTTTTGCCCACTTTGGAAAATCCTTCACAATTTTCACAAAACGCCCCAAATGTGCTTGATTTTGCTCGTTTTTTACTGAGCCCACCCCCCGGCCCCTTTTAGCAAGTTTTGGGAAAATCCGCATTTTAGACTTTTTCGACACTACCGGCCCTGTCGCCTTTTAAAATTTTTGCCCACATTGGAAAATCCTTCACAATTTTCACAAAGCGCCCCAACTGTGCTTGATTTTGCTAATTTTTCACTCATCCCGCCTCCCGGTCACTTATAGCAAGTTTTGGGAAAATCCCCATTTTTGACTTTTTCGACACTACCGGCCCTGTCGCCTTTTAACATTTTTGCCCACTTTGGAAAATCCTTCACAATTTTCAAAAAACGCCCCAACTGTGCTTGATTTTGCTAATTTTTCACTCATCCCGCCCCCCGGCCACTTTTAGCAAGTTTTGGGAAAATCCCCATTTTTGACTTTTTCGACACTACCATCCTTGTGGTCTTTTAACATTTTTGCCCACTTTGGAAAATCCTTCACAATTTTCACAAGACGCCCCAAATGTGCTTGATTTTGCTCGTTTTTTACTGAGCCCACCCCCCGGCCCCTTTTTGCAAGGTTTGGGAAAATCCGTATTTTAGACTTTTTCGACACTACCGGCCCTGTCGTTTTTTTGAATTTTTGCTTGGTTTGGAAAATCCTTCACAATTTTCACATTACACATCAACTGTGCTTGATTTTGCTCACTCATCCCGCCCCCCGGCCACTTTTAGCAGGTTTTGGGAAAATCCCCATTTTTGACTTTTTCGACACTACCGGCCCTGTCGCCTTTTAAAATTTTTGCCCACTTTGGAAAATCCTTCACAATTTTAACATTACACATCAACTGTGCTTGATTTTGCTCACTCATCCCGCCTCCCGGCCACTTTTAGCAAGTTTTGGGAAAATCCACATTTTTGACTTTTTCGACACTACCGGCCCTGTGGCCTTTTAGAATTTTTGCCCACTTTGGAAAATCCTTCACAATTTTCACAAAACGCCCCAACTGTGCTTGATTTTGCTCGTTTTTCACTCATCCCGCCCCCCGGCCACTTTTAGCAAGTTTTGGGAAAATCCACATTTTTGACTTTTTCGACACTACCGGCCCTGTGGCCTTTTAAAATTTTTGCCCACTTTGGAAAATCCTTCACAATTTTCACAAAATACCCAAACTGTGCTTGATTTTGCTCCTTTCTCACTCATCCCGCCCCCCTGGCCCTTTTTAGCAAGGTTTGGGAAAATCCCCATTTTTGACTTTTTCGACACTAACGGCCCTGTCGTTTTTTTAAATTTTTGCCAACTTTGAAAAATCCTTCACAATTTTCACAAAACGCCCCAACTGCGCTTGATTTTGCTCGTTTTTCACTCATCCCGCCCCCCGGCCACTTTTAGCAAGTTTTGGGAAAATCCACATTTTTGACTTTTTCGACACTACCGGCCCTGTCGCCTTTTAACATTTTTGCCCACTTTGGAAAATCCTTCACAATTTTCACAAAACGCCCCAACTGTGCTTGATTTTGCTCGTTTTTCACTCAGCCCGTCCCCCGGCCACTTTTAGCAGGTTTTGGGAAAATCCCCATTTTTGACTTTTTCGACACTACCGGCCCTGTCGCCTTTTAAAATTTTTGTCCACTTTGGAAAATCCTTCACAATTTTAACATTACACATCAACTGTGCTTGATTTTGCTCACTCATCCCGCCTCCCGGCCACTTTTAGCAAGTTTTGGGAAAATCCCCATTTTTGACTTTTTCGACACTTCCGGCCCTGTGGCCTTTTAAAATTTTTGCCCACTTTGGAAAATCCTTCACAATTTTCACAAAATACCCAAACTGTGCTTGATTTTGCTCCTTTCTCACTCATCCCGCCCCCCTGTCCCCTTTTAGCAAGGTTTGGGAAAATCCCCATTTTTGACTTTTTTCGACACTACCGGCCCTGTCGTTTTTTAAAATTTTTGCCCACTTTGGAAAATCCTTCACAATTTTCACAAAATACTCAAACTGTGCTTGATTTTGCTCCTTTCTCACTCAGCCCGCCCCCCGGCCACCTTTAGCAAGTTTTGGGAAAATCCCCATTTTTGACTTTTTCAACACTACCATCCGTGTGGCCTTTTAAAATTTTTGCCCACTTTGGAAAATCCTTCACAATTTTCACATTACACATCAACTGTGCTTGATTTTTTTAACTCATCCCGCCCCCCGGCCACTTTTAGCAAGTTTTGGGAAAATCCCCATTTTTGACTTTTTCGACACTAACGGCCCTGTCGCCTTTAAAATTTTTTGCCCACTTTGGAAAATCCTTCACAATTTTCACAAAACGCCCCAACTATGCTTGATTTTGCTCGTGTTTCAATCAACCCGCCCCCCTGGCCCCTTTTAGCAAGCTTTGGGAAAATTCCCATTTTTGACTTTTTCGACACTAACGGCCCTGTCGTTTTTTAAAATTTTTGCCAACTTTTGAAAATCCTTCACAATTTTCACAAAGCGCCCCAACATTGCTTGATTTTGTTAATTTTTCACTCATCCCGCCCCCCGGCCACTTTTAGCAAGTTTTGGGAATATCCCCATTTTTGACTTTTTCGACACTACCGGCCATATCGTTTTTTAACATTTTTGCCCACTTTGGAAAATCCTTCACAATTTTCACAAGACGCCCCAAATGTGCTTGATTTTGCTCGTTTTTTACTGAGCCCACCCCCCGGCCCCTTTTTGCAAGGTTTGGGAAAATCCGTATTTTAGACTTTTTCGACACTACCGGCCCTGTCGTTTTTTTCAATTTTTGCCTGGTTTGGAAAATCCTTCACAATTTTCACATTACACATCAACTGTGCTTGATTTTGCTCACTCATCCCGCCCCCCGGCCACTTTTAGCAGGTTTTGGGAAAATCCCCATTTTTGACTTTTTCGACACTACCGGCCCTGTCGCCTTTTAAAATTTTTGCCCACTTTGGAAAATCCTTCACAATTTTAACATTACACATCAACTGTGCTTGATTTTGCTCACTCATCCCGCCTCCCGGCCACTTTTAGCAAGTTTTGGGAAAATCCCCATTTTTGACTTTTTCGACACTACCGGCCCTGTGGCCTTTTAGAATTTTTGCCCACTTTGGAAAATCCTTCACAATTTTCACAAAACGCCCCAACTGTGCTTGATTTTGCTCGTTTTTCACTCATCCCGCCCCCCGGCCACTTTTAGCAAGTTTTGGGAAAATCCACATTTTTGACTTTTTCGACACTACCGGCCCTGTGGCCTTTTAACATTTTTGCCCACTTTGGAAAATCCTTCACAATTTTCACAAAACGCCCCAACTGTGCTTGATTTTGCTCGTTTTTCATTCATCCCGCCCCCCGGCCACTTTTAGCAAGTTTTGGGAAAATCCCCATTTTTGACTTTTTCGACACTACCGGCCCTGTCGCCTTTTAAAATTTTTGCCCACTTTGGAAAATCCTTTACAATTTTCACAAAACGCACCAACTGTGCTTGATTTTGCTCGTGTTTCAATCAACCCGCCCCCCTGGCCCCTTTTAGCAAGCTTTGGGAAAATTCCCATTTTTGACTTTTTCGACACTACCGGCCATATCGTTTTTTAACATTTTTGCCCACTTTGGAAAATCCTTCACAATTTTCACAAAATACCCCAACTGTGCTTGATTTTGCTCCTTTCTCACTCATCCCGCCCCCCTGGCCCCTTTTAGCAAGGTTTGGGAAAATCCCCATTTTTGACTTTTTCGACACTACCGGCCCTGTCGTTTTTTAAAATTTTTGCCTGGTTTGGAAAATCCTTCACAATTTTCACATTACACATCAACTGTGCTTGATTTTGCTCACTCATCCCGCCCCCCGGCCACTTTTAGCAGGTTTTGGGAAAATCCCCATTTTTGACTTTTTCGACACTACCGGCCCTGTCGCCTTTTAAAATTTTTGTCCACTTTGGAAAATCCTTCACAATTTTCACATTACACATCAACTGTGCTTGATTTTGCTCACTCATCCCGCCCCCCGGCCACTTTTAGCAGGTTTTGGGAAAATCCCCATTTTTGACTTTTTCGACACTACCGGCCCTGTCGCCTTTTAAAATTTTTGTCCACTTTGGAAAATCCTTCACAATTTTAACATTACACATCAACTGTGCTTGATTTTGCTCACTCATCCCGCCTCCCGGCCACTTTTAGCAAGTTTTGGGAAAATCCCCATTTTTGACTTTTTCGACACTTCCGGCCCTGTGGCCTTTTAAAATTTTTGCCCACTTTGGAAAATCCTTCACAATTTTCACAAAATACCCAAACTGTGCTTGATTTTGCTCCTTTCTCACTCATCCCGCCCCCCTGGCCCCTTTTAGCAAGGTTTGGGAAAATCCCCATTTTTGACTTTTTTCGACACTACCGGCCCTGTCGTTTTTTAAAATTTTTGCCCACTTTGGAAAATCCTTCACAATTTTCACAAAATACTCAAACTGTGCTTGATTTTGCTCCTTTCTCACTCAGCCCGCCCCCCGGCCACCTTTAGCAAGTTTTGGGAAAATCCCCATTTTTGACTTTTTCGACACTACCGGCCCTGTCGCCTTTTAAAATTTTTGCCCACTTTGGAAAATCCTTCACAATTTTCACAAAACGCCCCAACTGTGCTTGATTTTGCTCCTTTTTCACTCATCCCGCCCCCCGGTCACTTTTAGCAAGTTTTGGGAAAATCCCCATTTTTGACTTTTTCGACACTACCATCCATGTGGACTTTTAACATTTTTGCCCACTTTGGAAAATCCTTCACAATTTTCACAAAACGCCCCAAATGTGCTTGATTTTGCTCGTTTTTTACTGAGCCCACCCCCCGGCCCCTTTTAGCAAGTTTTGGGAAAATCCGCATTTTAGACTTTTTCGACACTACCGGCCCTGTCGCCTTTTAAAATTTTTGCCCACATTGGAAAATCCTTCACAATTTTCACAAAGCGCCCCAACTGTGCTTGATTTTGCTAATTTTTCACTCATCCCGCCCCCCGGTCACTTATAGCAAGTTTTGGGAAAATCCCCATTTTTGACTTTTTCGACACTACCGGCCCTGTCGCCTTTTAACATTTTTGCCAACATTGGAAAATCCTTCACAATTTTCAAAAAACCCCCCAACTGTGCTTGATTTTGCTAATTTTTCACTCATCCCGCCCCCCGGTCACTTTTAGCAAGTTTTGGGAAAATCCCCATTTTTGACTTTTTCGACACTACCATCCGTGTGGACTTTTAATATTTTTGCCCACTTTGGAAAATCCTTCACAATTTTCACAAAACGCCCCAAATGTGCTTGATTTTGCTCGTTTTTTACTGAGCCCACCCCCCGGCCCCTTTTAGCAAGTTTTGGGAAAATCCGCATTTTAGACTTTTTCGACACTACCGGCCCTGTCGCCTTTTAAAATTTTTGCCCACATTGGAAAATCCTTCACAATTTTCACAAAGCGCCCCAACTGTGCTTGATTTTGCTAATTTTTCACTCATCCCGCCCCCCGGTCACTTTTAGCAAGTTTTGGGAAAATCCCCATTTTTGACTTTTTCGACACTACCGGCCCTGTCGCCTTTTAACATTTTTGCCCACATTGGAAAATCCTTCACAATTTTAAAAAAACGCCCCAACTGTGCTTGATTTTGCTAATTTTTCACTCATCCCGCCCCCCGGCCACTTTTAGCAAGTTTTGGGAAAATCCCCATTTTTGACTTTTTCGACACTACCATCCGTGTGGTCTTTTAACATTTTTGCCCACTTTGGAAAATCCTTCACAATTTTCACAAGACGCCCCAAATGTGCTTGATTTTGCTCGTTTTTTACTGAGCCCACCCCCCGGCCCCTTTTTGCAAGGTTTGGGAAAATCCGTATTTTAGACTTTTTCGACACTACCGGCCCTGTCGTTTTTTTCAATTTTTGCCTGGTTTGGAAAATCCTTCACAATTTTCACATTACACATCAACTGTGCTTGATTTTGCTCACTCATCCCGCCCCCCGGCCACTTTTAGCAGGTTTTGGGAAAATCCCCATTTTTGACTTTTTCGACACTACCGGCCCTGTCGCCTTTTAAAATTTTTGCCCACTTTGGAAAATCCTTCACAATTTTAACATTACACATCAACTGTGCTTGATTTTGCTCACTCATCCCGCCTCCCGGCCACTTTTAGCAAGTTTTGGGAAAATCCCCATTTTTGACTTTTTCGACACTACCGGCCCTGTGGCCTTTTAACATTTTTGCCCACTTTGGAAAATCCTTCACAATTTTCACAAAACGCCCCAAATGTGCTTGATTTTGCTCGTTTTTCATTCATCCCGCCCCCCGGCCACTTTTAGCAAGTTTTGGGAAAATCCCCATTTTTGACTTTTTCGACACTACCGGCCCTGTCGCCTTTTAAAATTTTTGCCCACTTTGGAAAATCCTTTACAATTTTCACAAAACGCACCAACTGTGCTTGATTTTGCTCGTGTTTCAATCAACCCGCCCCCCTGGCCCCTTTTAGCAAGCTTTGGGAAAATTCCCATTTTTGACTTTTTCGACACTACCGGCCATATCGTTTTTTAACATTTTTGCCCACTTTGGAAAATCCTTCACAATTTTCACAAAATACCCCAACTGTGCTTGATTTTGCTCCTTTCTCACTCATCCCGCCCCCCTGGCCCCTTTTAGCAAGGTTTGGGAAAATCCCCATTTTTGACTTTTTCGACACTACCGGCCCTGTCGTTTTTTAAAATTTTTGCCTGGTTTGGAAAATCCTTCACAATTTTCACATTACACATCAACTGTGCTTGATTTTGCTCACTCATCCCGCCTCCCGGCCACTTTTAGCAAGTTTTGGGAAAATCCCCATTTTTGACTTTTTCGACACTACCGGCCCTGTGGCCTTTTAGAATTTTTGCCCACTTTGGAAAATCCTTCACAATTTTCACAAAACGCCCCAAATGTGCTTGATTTTGCTCGTTTTTTACTGAGCCCACCCCCCGGCCCCTTTTTGCAAGGTTTGGGAAAATCCGTATTTTAGACTTTTTCGACACTACCGGCCCTGTCGTTTTTTAAAATTTTTGCCTGGTTTGGAAAATCCTTCACAATTTTCACATTACACATCAACTGTGCTTGATTTTGCTCACTCATCCCGCCCCCCGGCCACTTTTAGCAGGTTTTGGGAAAATCCCCATTTTTGACTTTTTCGACACTACCGGCCCTGTCGCCTTTTAAAATTTTTGTCCACTTTGGAAAATCCTTCACAATTTTCACATTACACATCAACTGTGCTTGATTTTGCTCACTCATCCCGCCCCCCGGCCACTTTTAGCAGGTTTTGGGAAAATCCCCATTTTTGACTTTTTCGACACTACCGGCCCTGTCGCCTTTTAAAATTTTTGTCCACTTTGGAAAATCCTTCACAATTTTCACATTACACATCAACTGTGCTTGATTTTGCTCACTCATCCCGCCCCCCGGCCACTTTTAGCAGGTTTTGGGAAAATCCCCATTTTTGACATTTTCGACACTACCGGCCCTGTCGCCTTTTAAAATTTTTGTCCACTTTGGAAAATCCTTCACAATTTTAACACTACACATCAACTGTGCTTGATTTTGCTCACTCATCCCGCCTCCCGGCCACTTTTAGCAAGTTTTGGGAAAATCCCCATTTTTGACTTTTTCGACACTTCCGGCGCTGTGGCCTTTTAAAATTTTTGCCAACATTGGAAAATCCTTCACAATTTTCACAAAGCGCCCCAACTGTGCTTGATTTTGCTAATTTTTCACTCATCCCGCCCCCCGGTCACTTATAGCAAGTTTTGGGAAAATCCCCATTTTTGACTTTTTCGACACTACCGGCCCTGTCGCCTTTTAACATTTTTGCCAACATTGGAAAATCCTTCACAAATTTCAAAAAACGCCCCAACTGTGCTTGATTTTGCTAATTTTTCACTCATCCCGCCCCCCGGCCACTTTTAGCAAGTTTTGGGAAAATCCCCATTTTTGACTTTTTCGACACTACCATCCTTGTGGTCTTTTAACATTTTTGCCCACTTTGGAAAATCCTTCACAATTTTCACAAGACGCCCCAAATGTGCTTGATTTTGCTCGTTTTTTACTGAGCCCACCCCCCGGCCCCTTTTTGCAAGGTTTGGGAAAATCCGTATTTTAGACTTTTTCGACACTACCGGCCCTGTCGTTTTTTAAAATTTTTGCCTGGTTTGGAAAATCCTTCACAATTTTCACATTACACATCAACTGTGCTTGATTTTGCTCACTCATCCCGCCCCCCGGCCACTTTTAGCAGGTTTTGGGAAAATCCCCATTTTTGACTTTTTCGACACTACCGGCCCTGTCGCCTTTTAAAATTTTTGTCCACTTTGGAAAATCCTTCACAATTTTCACATTACACATCAACTGTGCTTGATTTTGCTCACTCATCCCGCCCCCCGGCCACTTTTAGCAGGTTTTGGGAAAATCCCCATTTTTGACATTTTCGACACTACCGGCCCTGTCGCCTTTTAAAATTTTTGTCCACTTTGGAAAATCCTTCACAATTTTAACATTACACATCAACTGTGCTTGATTTTGCTCACTCATCCCGCCTCCCGGCCACTTTTAGCAAGTTTTGGGAAAATCCCCATTTTTGACTTTTTCGACACTTCCGGCCCTGTGGCCTTTTAAAATTTTTGCCCACTTTGGAAAATCCTTCACAATTTTCACAAAATACCCAAACTGTGCTTGATTTTGCTCCTTTCTCACTCATCCCGCCCCCCCTGGCCCCTTTTAGCAAGGTTTGGGAAAATCCCCATTTTTGACTTTTTTCGACACTACCGGCCCTGTCGTTTTTTAAAATTTTTGCCCATTTTGGAAAATCCTTCACAATTTTCACAAAATACTCAAACTGTGCTTGATTTTGCTCCTTTCTCACTCAGCCCGCCCCCCGGCCACCTTTAGCAAGTTTTGGGAAAATCCCCATTTTTGACTTTTTCGACACTACCGGCCCTGTCGCCTTTTAAAACTTTTGCCCACTTTGGAAAATCCTTCACAATTTTCACAAGACGCCCCAAATGTGCTTGATTTTGCTCGTTTTTTACTGAGCCCACCCCCCGGCCCCTTTTTGCAAGGTTTGGGAAAATCCGTATTTTAGACTTTTTCGACACTACCGGCCCTGTCGCCTTTTTCAATTTATGCCTGGTTTGGAAAATCCTTCACAATTTTCACATTACACATCAACTGTGCTTGATTTTGCTAACTCATCCCGCCTCCCGGCCACTTTTAGCAAGTTTTGGGAAAATCCCCATTTTTGACTTTTTCGACACTACCGGCCCTGTGGCCTTTTAGAATTTTTGCCCACTTTGGAAAATCCTTCACAATTTTCACAAAACGCCCCAAATGTGCTTGATTTTGCTCGTTTTTTACTGAGCCCACCCCCCGGCCCCTTTTTGCAAGGTTTGGGAAAATCCGTATTTTAGACTTTTTCGACACTACCGGCCCTGTCGTTTTTTAAAATTTTTGCCTGGTTTGGAAAATCCTTCACAATTTTCACATTACACATCAACTGTGCTTGATTTTGCTCACTCATCCCGCCCCCCGGCCACTTTTAGCAGGTTTTGGGAAAATCCCCATTTTTGACTTTTTCGACACTACCGGCCCTGTCGCCTTTTAAAATTTTTGTCCACTTTGGAAAATCCTTCACAATTTTCACATTACACATCAACTGTGCTTGATTTTGCTCACTCATCCCGCCCCCCGGCCACTTTTAGCAGGTTTTGGGAAAATCCCCATTTTTGACTTTTTCGACACTACCGGCCCTGTCGCCTTTTAAAATTTTTGTCCACTTTGGAAAATCCTTCACAATTTTCACATTACACATCAACTGTGCTTGATTTTGCTCACTCATCCCGCCCCCCGGCCACTTTTAGCAGGTTTTGGGAAAATCCCCATTTTTGACATTTTCGACACTACCGGCCCTGTCGCCTTTTAAAATTTTTGTCCACTTTGGAAAATCCTTCACAATTTTAACACTACACATCAACTGTGCTTGATTTTGCTCACTCATCCCGCCTCCCGGCCACTTTTAGCAAGTTTTGGGAAAATCCCCATTTTTGACTTTTTCGACACTTCCGGCGCTGTGGCCTTTTAAAATTTTTGCCAACATTGGAAAATCCTTCACAATTTTCACAAAGCGCCCCAACTGTGCTTGATTTTGCTAATTTTTCACTCATCCCGCCCCCCGGTCACTTATAGCAAGTTTTGGGAAAATCCCCATTTTTGACTTTTTCGACACTACCGGCCCTGTCGCCTTTTAACATTTTTGCCAACATTGGAAAATCCTTCACAAATTTCAAAAAACGCCCCAACTGTGCTTGATTTTGCTAATTTTTCACTCATCCCGCCCCCCGGCCACTTTTAGCAAGTTTTGGGAAAATCCCCATTTTTGACTTTTTCGACACTACCATCCTTGTGGTCTTTTAACATTTTTGCCCACTTTGGAAAATCCTTCACAATTTTCACAAGACGCCCCAAATGTGCTTGATTTTGCTCGTTTTTTACTGAGCCCACCCCCCGGCCCCTTTTTGCAAGGTTTGGGAAAATCCGTATTTTAGACTTTTTCGACACTACCGGCCCTGTCGTTTTTTAAAATTTTTGCCTGGTTTGGAAAATCCTTCACAATTTTCACATTACACATCAACTGTGCTTGATTTTGCTCACTCATCCCGCCCCCCGGCCACTTTTAGCAGGTTTTGGGAAAATCCCCATTTTTGACTTTTTCGACACTACCGGCCCTGTCGCCTTTTAAAATTTTTGTCCACTTTGGAAAATCCTTCACAATTTTCACATTACACATCAACTGTGCTTGATTTTGCTCACTCATCCCGCCCCCCGGCCACTTTTAGCAGGTTTTGGGAAAATCCCCATTTTTGACATTTTCGACACTACCGGCCCTGTCGCCTTTTAAAATTTTTGTCCACTTTGGAAAATCCTTCACAATTTTAACATTACACATCAACTGTGCTTGATTTTGCTCACTCATCCCGCCTCCCGGCCACTTTTAGCAAGTTTTGGGAAAATCCCCATTTTTGACTTTTTCGACACTTCCGGCCCTGTGGCCTTTTAAAATTTTTGCCCACTTTGGAAAATCCTTCACAATTTTCACAAAATACCCAAACTGTGCTTGATTTTGCTCCTTTCTCACTCATCCCGCCCCCCCTGGCCCCTTTTAGCAAGGTTTGGGAAAATCCCCATTTTTGACTTTTTTCGACACTACCGGCCCTGTCGTTTTTTAAAATTTTTGCCCATTTTGGAAAATCCTTCACAATTTTCACAAATACTCAAACTGTGCTTGATTTTGCTCCTTTCTCACTCAGCCCGCCCCCCGGCCACCTTTAGCAAGTTTTGGGAAAATCCCCATTTTTGACTTTTTCGACACTACCGGCCCTGTCGCCTTTTAAAACTTTTGCCCACTTTGGAAAATCCTTCACAATTTTCACAAGACGCCCCAAATGTGCTTGATTTTGCTCGTTTTTTACTGAGCCCACCCCCCGGCCCCTTTTTGCAAGGTTTGGGAAAATCCGTATTTTAGACTTTTTCGACACTACCGGCCCTGTCGCCTTTTTCAATTTATGCCTGGTTTGGAAAATCCTTCACAATTTTCACATTACACATCAACTGTGCTTGATTTTGCTAACTCATCCCGCCTCCCGGCCACTTTTAGCAAGTTTTGGGAAAATCCCCATTTTTGACTTTTTCGACACTACCGGCCCTGTGGCCTTTTAGAATTTTTGCCCACTTTGGAAAATCCTTCACAATTTTCACAAAACGCCCCAACTGTGCTTGATTTTGCTCGTTTTTCACTCATCCCGCCCCCCGGCCACTTTTAGCAAGTTTTGGGAAAATCCACATTTTTGACTTTTTCGACACTACCGGCCCTGTGGCCTTTTAAAATTTTTGCCCACTTTGGAAAATCCTTCACAATTTTCACAAAATACCCAAACTGTGCTTGATTTTGCTCCTTTCTCACTCATCCCGCCCCCCTGGCCCTTTTTAGCAAGGTTTGGGAAAATCCCCATTTTTGACTTTTTCGACACTAACGGCCCTGTCGTTTTTTTAAATTTTTGCCAACTTTGAAAAATCCTTCACAATTTTCACAAAACGCCCCAACTGTGCTTGATTTTGCTCGTTTTTCACTCATCCCGCCCCCCGGCCACTTTTAGCAAGTTTTGGGAAAATCCCCATTTTTGACTTTTTCGAGACTACCGGCCCTGTGGCCTTTTAAAATTTTTGCCCACTTTGGAAAATCCTTCACAATTTTCACAAAACGCCCCAACTGTGCTTGACTTTGCTCTTTTTTCACTCATCCCGCCCCCCGGCCACTTTTAGCAAGTTTTGGGAAAATCCACATTTTTGACTTTTTCGACACTACCGGCCCTGTCGCCTTTTAACATTTTTGCCCACTTTGGAAAATCCTTCACAATTTTCACAAAACGCCCCAACTGTGCTTGATTTTGCTCGTTTTTCACTCAGCCCGTCCCCCGGCCACTTTTAGCAAGTTTTGGGAAAATCCCCATTTTTGACATTTTCGACACTACCGGCCCTATCGTTTTATTCAATTTTTGCCCGGTTTGGAAAATCCTTCACAATTTTCACATTACACATCAACTGTGCTTGATTTTGCTCACTCATCCCGCCCCCCGGCCACTTTTAGCAGGTTTTGGGAAAATCCCCATTTTTGACTTTTTCGACACTACCGGCCCTGTCGCCTTTTAAAATTTTTGTCCACTTTGGAAAATCCTTCACAATTTTCACATTACACATCAACTGTGCTTGATTTTGCTCACTCATCCCGCCCCCCGGCCACTTTTAGCAGGTTTTGGGAAAATCCCCATTTTTGACATTTTCGACACTACCGGCCCTGTCGCCTTTTAAAATTTTTGTCCACTTTGGAAAATCCTTCACAATTTTAACATTACACATCAACTGTGCTTGATTTTGCTCACTCATCCCGCCTCCCGGCCACTTTTAGCAAGTTTTGGGAAAATCCCCATTTTTGACTTTTTCGACACTTCCGGCCCTGTGGCCTTTTAAAATTTTTGCCCACTTTGGAAAATCCTTCACAATTTTCACAAAATACCCAAACTGTGCTTGATTTTGCTCCTTTCTCACTCATCCCGCCCCCCTGGCCCCTTTTAGCAAGGTTTGGGAAAATCCCCATTTTTGACTTTTTTCGACACTACCGGCCCTGTCGTTTTTTAAAATTTTTGCCCACTTTGGAAAATCCTTCACAATTTTCACAAAATACTCAAACTGTGCTTGATTTTGCTCCTTTCTCACTCAGCCCGCCCCCCGGCCACCTTTAGCAAGTTTTGGGAAAATCCCCATTTTTGACTTTTTCGACACTACCGGCCCTGTCGCCTTTTAAAATTTTTGCCCACTTTGGAAAATCCTTCACAATTTTCACAAAACGCCCCAACTGTGCTTGATTTTGCTCCTTTTTCACTCATCCCGCCCCCCGGTCACTTTTAGCAAGTTTTGGGAAAATCCCCATTTTTGACTTTTTCGACACTACCATCCATGTGGACTTTTAACATTTTTGCCCACTTTGGAAAATCCTTCACAATTTTCACAAAACGCCCCAAATGTGCTTGATTTTGCTCGTTTTTTACTGAGCCCACCCCCCGGCCCCTTTTAGCAAGTTTTGGGAAAATCCGCATTTTAGACTTTTTCGACACTACCGGCCCTGTCGCCTTTTAAAATTTTTGCCCACATTGGAAAATCCTTCACAATTTTCACAAAGCGCCCCAACTGTGCTTGATTTTGCTAATTTTTCACTCATCCCGCCCCCCGGTCACTTATAGCAAGTTTTGGGAAAATCCCCATTTTTGACTTTTTCGACACTACCGGCCCTGTCGCCTTTTAACATTTTTGCCAACATTGGAAAATCCTTCACAATTTTCAAAAAACGCCCCAACTGTGCTTGATTTTGCTAATTTTTCACTCATCCCGCCCCCCGGCCACTTTTAGCAAGTTTTGGGAAAATCTCCATTTTTGACTTTTTCGACACTACCATCCTTGTGGTCTTTTAACATTTTTGCCCACTTTGGAAAATCCTTCACAATTTTCACAAGACGCCCCAAATGTGCTTGATTTTGCTCGTTTTTTACTGAGCCCACCCCCCGGCCCCTTTTTGCAAAGTTTGGGAAAATCCGTATTTTAGACTTTTTCGACACTACCGGCCCTGTCGCCTTTTTCAATTTTTGCCTGGTTTGGAAAATCCTTCACAATTTTCACATTACACATCAACTGTGCTTGATTTTGCTCACTCATCCCGCCTCCCGGCCACTTTTAGCAAGTTTTGGGAAAATCCCCATTTTTGACTTTTTCGACACTACCGGCCCTGTGGCCTTTTAGAATTTTTGCCCACTTTGGAAAATCCTTCACAATTTTCACAAAACGCCCCAACTGTGCTTGATTTTGCTCGTTTTTCACTCATCCCGCCCCCCGGCCACTTTTAGCAAGTTTTGGGAAAATCCACATTTTTGACTTTTTCGACACTACCGGCCCTGTGGCCTTTCAAAATTTTTGCCCACTTTGGAAAATCCTTCACAATTTTCACAAAATACCCAAACTGTGCTTGATTTTGCTCCTTTCTCACTCATCCCGCCCCCCTGGCCCTTTTTAGCAAGTTTTGGGAAAATCCCCATTTTTGACTTTTTCGACACTACCATCCATGTGGACTTTTAACATTTTTGCCCACTTTGGAAAATCCTTCACAATTTTCACAAAACGCCCCAAATGTGCTTGATTTTGCTCGTTTTTTACTGAGCCCCCCCCCGGCCCCTTTTAGCAAGTTTTGGGAAAATCCGGATTTTAGACTTTTTCGACACTACCGGCCCTGTCGCCTTTTAAAATTTTTGCCCACATTGGAAAATCCTTCACAATTTTCACAAAGCGCCCCAACTGTGCTTGATTTTGCTAATTTTTCACTCATCCCGCCCCCCGGTCACTTATAGCAAGTTTTGGGAAAATCCCCATTTTTGACTTTTTCGACACTACCGGCCCTGTCGCCTTTTAACATTTTTGCCAACATTGGAAAATCCTTCACAATTTTCAAAAAACGCCCCAACTGTGCTTGATTTTGCTAATTTTTCACTCATCCCGCCCCCCGGCCACTTTTAGCAAGTTTTGGGAAAATCCCCATTTTTGACTTTTTCGACACTACCATCCTTGTGGTCTTTTAACATTTTTGCCCACTTTGGAAAATCCTTCACAATTTTCACAAGACGCCCCAAATGTGCTTGATTTTGCTCGTTTTTTACTGAGCCCACCCCCCGGCCCCTTTTTGCAAGGTTTGGGAAAATCCGTATTTTAGACTTTTTCGACACTACCGGCCCTGTCGCCTTTTTCAATTTTTGCCTGGTTTGGAAAATCCTTCACAATTTTCACATTACACATCAACTGTGCTTGATTTTGCTCACTCATCCCGCCTCCCGGCCACTTTTAGCAAGTTTTGGGAAAATCCCCATTTTTGACTTTTTCGACACTACCGGCCCTGTGGCCTTTTAGAATTTTTGCCCACTTTGGAAAATCCTTCACAATTTTCACAAAACGCCCCAACTGTGCTTGATTTTGCTCGTTTTTCACTCATCCCGCCCCCCGGCCACTTTTAGCAAGTTTTGGGAAAATCCACATTTTTGACTTTTTCGACACTACCGGCCCTGTGGCCTTTTAAAATTTTTGCCCACTTTGGAAAATCCTTCACAATTTTCACAAAATACCCAAACTGTGCTTGATTTTGCTCCTTTCTCACTCATCCCGCCCCCCTGGCCCTTTTTAGCAAGGTTTGGGAAAATCCCCATTTTTGACTTTTTCGACACTAACGGCCCTGTCGTTTTTTTAAATTTTTGCCAACTTTGAAAAATCCTTCACAATTTTCACAAAACGCCCCAACTGTGCTTGATTTTGCTCGTTTTTCACTCATCCCGCCCCCCGGCCACTTTTAGCAAGTTTTGGGAAAATCCCCATTTTTGACTTTTTCGACACTACCGGCCCTGTGGCCTTTTAAAATTTTTGCCCACTTTGGAAAATCCTTCACAATTTTCACAAAACGCCCCAACTGTGCTTGACTTTGCTCTTTTTTCACTCATCCCGCCCCCCGGCCACTTTTAGAAAGTTTTGGGAAAATCCACATTTTTGACTTTTTCGACACTACCGGCCCTGTCGCCTTTTAACATTTTTGCCCACTTTGGAAAATCCTTCACAATTTTCACAAAACGCCCCAACTGTGCTTGATTTTGCTCGTTTTTCACTCAGCCCGTCCCCCGGCCACTTTTAGCAAGTTTTGGGAAAATCCCCATTTTTGACATTTTCGACACTACCGGCCCTATCGTTTTATTCAATTTTTGCCCGGTTTGGAAAATCCTTCACAATTTTCACATTACACATCAACTGTGTTTGATTTTGCTCACTCATCCCGCCCCCCGGCCACTTTTAGCAGGTTTTGGGAAAATCCCCATTTTTGACTTTTTCGACACTACCGGCCCTGTCGCCTTTTAAAATTTTTGTCCACTTTGGAAAATCCTTCACAATTTTAACATTACACATCAACTGTGCTTGATTTTGCTCACTCATCCCGCCTCCCGGCCACTTTTAGCAAGTTTTGGGAAAATCCCCATTTTTGACTTTTTCGACACTTCCGGCCCTGTGGCCTTTTAAAATTTTTGCCCACTTTGGAAAATCCTTCACAATTTTCACAAAATACCCAAACTGTGCTTGATTTTGCTCCTTTCTCACTCATCCCGCCCCCCTGTCCCCTTTTAGCAAGGTTTGGGAAAATCCCCATTTTTGACTTTTTTCGACACTACCGGCCCTGTCGTTTTTTAAAATTTTTGCCCACTTTGGAAAATCCTTCACAATTTTCACAAAATACTCAAAATGTGCTTGATTTTGCTCCTTTCTCACTCAGCCCGCCCCCCGGCCACCTTTAGCAAGTTTTGGGAAAATCCCCATTTTTGACTTTTTCAACACTACCATCCGTGTGGACTTTTAACATTTTTGCCCACTTTGGAAAATCCTTCACAATTTTCACATTACACATCAACTGTGCTTGATTTTTTTAACTCATCCCGCCCCCGGCCACTTTTAGCAAGTTTTGGGAAAATCCCCATTTTTGACATTTTCGACACTACCGGCCCTATCGTTTTATGCAATTTTTGCCCGGTTTGGAAAATCCTTCACAATTTTCACATTACACATCAACTGTGTTTGATTTTGCTCACTCATCCCGCCCCCCGGCCACTTTTAGCAGGTTTTGGGAAAATCCCCATTTTTGACTTTTTCGACACTAACGGCCCTGTGGCCTTTTAAAATTTTTGCCCACTTTGGAAAATCCTTCACAATTTTCACAAAATACCCAAACTGTGCTTGATTTTGCTCCTTTCCCACTCATCCCGCCCCCCGGCCACTTTTAGCAAGTTTTGGGAAAATCCCCATTTTTGACTTTTTCGACACTACCGGCCCTGTCGCCTTTTAAAATTTTTGCCCACTTTGGAAAATCCTTTACAATTTTCACAAAACGCACCAACTGTGCTTGATTTTGCTCGTGTTTCAATCAACCCGCCCCCCTGGCCCCTTTTAGCAAGCTTTGGGAAAATTCCCATTTTTGACTTTTTCGACACTACCGGCCATATCGTTTTTTAACATTTTTGCCCACTTTGGAAAATCCTTCACAATTTTCACAAAATACCCCAACTGTGCTTGATTTTGCTCCTTTCTCACTCATCCCGCCCCCCTGGCCCCTTTTAGCAAGGTTTGGGAAAATCCCCATTTTTGACTTTTTCGACACTACCGGCCCTGTCGTTTTTTAAAATTTTTGCCTGGTTTGGAAAATCCTTCACAATTTTCACATTACACATCAACTGTGCTTGATTTTGCTCACTCATCCCGCCCCCCGGCCACTTTTAGCAGGTTTTGGGAAAATCCCCATTTTTGACTTTTTCGACACTTCCGGCCCTGAGGCCTTTTAAAATTTTTGCCCACTTTGGAAAATCCTTCACAATTTTCACAAAATACCCAAACTGTGCTTGATTTTGCTCCTTTCTCACTCATCCCGCCCCCCTGGCCCCTTTTAGCAAGGTTTGGGAAAATCCCCATCTTTGACTTTTTTCGACACTACCGGCCCTGTCGTTTTTTAAAATTTTTGCCCACTTTGGAAAATCCTTCACAATTTTCACAAAATACTCAAACTGTGCTTGATTTTGCTCACTCATCCCGCCTCCCGGCCACTTTTAGCAAGTTTTGGGAAAATCCCCATTTTTGACTTTTTCGACACTACCGGCCCTGTGGCCTTTTAGAATTTTTGCCCACTTTGGAAAATCCTTCACAATTTTCACAAAACGCCCCAACTGTGCTTGATTTTGCTCGTTTTTCACTCATCCCGCCCCCCGGCCACTTTTAGCAAGTTTTGGGAAAATCCCCATTTTTGACTTTTTCGACACTACCGGCCCTGTGGCCTTTTAAAATTTTTGCCCACTTTGGAAAATCCTTCACAATTTTCACAAAATACCCAAACTGTGCTTGATTTTGCTCCTTTCTCACTCATCCCGCCCCCCTGGCCCCTTTTAGCAAGGTTTGGGAAAATCCCCATTTTTGACTTTTTCGACACTAACGGCCCTGTCGTTTTTTTAAATTTTTGCCAACTTTGAAAAATCCTTCACAATTTTCACAAAATGCCCCAACTGTGCTTGATTTTGCTCGTTTTTCACTCATCCCGCCCCCCGGCCACTTTTAGCAAGTTTTGGGAAAATCCCCATTTTTGACTTTTTCGACACTACCGGCCCTGTGGCCTTTTAAAATTTTTGCCCACTTTGGAAAATCCTTCACAATTTTCACAAAACGCCCCAACTGTGCTTGATTTTGCTCGTTTTTCACTCATCCCGCCCCCCGGCCACTTTTAGCAAGTTTTGGGAAAATCCCCATTTTTGACTTTTTCGACACTACCGGCCCTGTGGCCTTTTAAAATTTTTGCCCACTTTGGAAAATCCTTCACAATTTTCACAAAATACCCAAACTGTGCATGATTTTGCTCCTTTCTCACTCATCCCGCCCCCCTGGCCCCTTTTAGCAAGGTTTGGGAAAATCCCCATTTTTGACTTTTTCGACACTAACGGCCCTGTCGTTTTTTTAAATTTTTGCCAACTTTGAAAAATCCTTCACAATTTTCACAAAACGCCCCAACTGTGCTTGATTTTGCTCGTTTTTCACTCATCCCTTCCCCCGGCCACTTTTAGCAAGTTTTGGGAAAATCCCCATTTTTGACTTTTTCGACACTACCGGCCCTGTGGCCTTTTAAAATTTTTGCCCACTTTGGAAAATCCTTCACAATTTTCACAAAACGCCCCAACTGTGCTTGACTTTGCTCGTTTTTTACTGAGCCCACCCCCCCGCCACTTTTAGCAAGTTTTGGGAAAATCCACATTTTTGACTTTTTCGAGACTACCGGCACTGTCGCCTTTTAACATTTTTGCCCACTTTGGAAAATCCTTCACAATTTTCACAAAACGCCCCAACTGTGCTTGATTTTGCTCGTTTTTCACTCAGCCCGTCCCCCGGCCACTTTTAGCAAGTTTTGGGAAAAAAAATCCCCATTTTTGACATTTTCGACACTACCGGCCCTATCGTTTTATTCAATATTTGCCCGGTTTGGAAAATCCTTCACAATTTTCACATTACACATCAACTGTGTTTGATTTTGCTCACTCATCCCGCCCCCCGGCCACTTTTAGCAGGTTTTGGGAAAATCCCCATTTTTGACTTTTTCGACACTACCGGCCCTGTCGCCTTTTAAAATTTTTGTCCACTTTGGAAAATCCTTCACAATTTTAACATTACACATCAACTGTGCTTGATTTTGCTCACTCATCCCGCCTCCCGGCCACTTTTAGCAAGTTTTGGGAAAATCCCCATTTTTGACTTTTTCGACACTTCCGGCCCTGTGGCCTTTTAAAATTTTTGCCCACTTTGGAAAATCCTTCACAATTTTCACAAAATACCCAAACTGTGCTTGATTTTGCTCCTTTTTCACTCATCCCGCCCCCCGGTCACTTTTAGCAAGTTTTGGGAAAATCCCCATTTTTGACTTTTTCAACACTACCATCCGTGTGGACTTTTAACATTTTTGCCCACTTTGGAAAATCCTTCACAATTTTCACAAAACGCCCCAAATGTGCTTGATTTTGCTCGTTTTTTACTGAGCCCACCCCCCGGCCCCTTTTAGCAAGTTTTGGGAAAATCCGCATTTTAGACTTTTTCGACACTACCGGCCCTGTCGCCTTTTAAAATTTTTGCCCACATTGGAAAATCCTTCACAATTTTCACAAAGCGCCCCAACTGTGCTTGATTTTGCTCGTTTTTCACTCATCCCGCCCCCCGGCCACTTTTAGCAGGTTTTGGGAAAATCCCCATTTTTGACTTTTTCGACACTACCGGCCCTATCGTTTTATTCAATTTTTGCCCGGTTTGGAAAATCTTTCACAATTTTCACATTACACATCAACTGTGCTTGATTTTGCTCACTCATCCAGCCTCCCGGCCACTTTTAGCAAGTTTTGGGAATATCCCCATTTTTGACTTTTTCGACACTACCGGCCCTGTGGCCTTTTAAAATTTTTGCCCACTTTGGAAAATCCTTCACAATTTTCACAAAATACCCAAACTGTGCTTGATTTTGCTCCTTTCTCACTCATCCCGCCCCCCTGGCCCCTTTTAGCAAGGTTTGGGAAAATCCCCATTTTTGACTTTTTCGACACTAACGGCCCTGTCGTTTTTTTAAATTTTTGCCAACTTTGGAAAATCCTTCACAATTTTCACAAAACGCCCCAACTGTGCTTGATTTTGCTCGTTTTTCACTCATCCCGCCCCCCGGCCACTTTTAGCAAGTTTTGGGAAAATCCGCATTTTTGACTTCTTCGACACCACCGGCCCTGTCGCTTTTTAACATTTTTGCCCACTTTGGAAAATCCTTCACAATTTTCACAAAACTCCCAAACTGTGCTTGATTTTGCTCGTTTTTCATTCATCCCGCCCCCCGGCCACTTTTAGCAAGTTTTGGGAAAATCCACATTTTTGACTTTTTCGACACTACCGGCCCTGTGGCCTTTTAACATTTTTGCCCACTTTGGAAAATCCTTCACAATTTTCACAAAACGCCCCAACTGTGCTTGATTTTGCTAATTTTTCACTCATCCCGCCCCCCGGCCACTTTTAGCAGGTTTTGGGAAAATCCCCATTTTTGACTTTTTCGACACTACCGGCCCTGTCGCCTTTTAAAATTTTTGCCCACTTTGGAAAATCCTTCACAATTTTCACAAAACGCCCCAACTGTGCTTGATTTTTTCCAATTTTTTCACTCATCCCGCCCCCCGGCAACTTTTAGCAAGTTTTGGGAAAATCCACATTTTTGACTTTTTCGACAATACCGGCCCTGTGGCCTTTTAAAATTTTTGCCCACTTTGGAAAATCCTTCACAATTTTCACAAAACGCCCCAACTGTGCTTGATTTTGCTAATTTTTCACTGAAGCCGCCCCCTGCCCCTTTTTGCAAGGTTTGGGAAAATCCCCATTTTTGACTTTTTCGACACTACCGGCCCTGTCGTTTTTTTCAATTTTTGCCTGGTTTGGAAAATCCTTCACAATTTTCACATTACACATCAACTGTGCTTGATTTTGCTCACTCATCCCGCCCCCCGGCCACTTTTAGCAGGTTTTGGGAAAATCCCCACTTTTGACTTTTTCGACACTACCGGCCCTGTCGCCTTTTAAAATTTTTGCCCACTTTGGAAAATCCTTCACAATTTTAACATTACACATCAACTGTGCTTGATTTTGCTCACTCATCCCGCCTCCCGGCCACTTTTAGCAAGTTTTGGGAAAATCCCCATTTTTGACTTTTTCGACACTACCGGCCCTGTGGCCTTTTAAAATGTTTGCCCACTTTGGAAAATCCTTCACAATTTTCACAAAATACCCAAACTGTGCTTGATTTTGCTCCTTTCTCACTCATCCCGCCCCCTGGCCCCTTTTAGCAAGGTTTGGGAAAATCCCCATTTTTGACTTTTTCGACACTACCGGCCCTGTCGTTTTTTTCAATTTTTGCCAACTTTGGAAAATCCTTCACAATTTTCACAAAACGCCCCAACTGTGCTTGATTTTGCTTGTTTTTCACTCATCCCGCCCCCCGGCCACTTTTAGCAAGTTTTGGGAAAATCCCCATTTTTGATTTTTTCGACACTACCGGCCCTGTCGCCTTTTAACATTTTTGCCCACTTTAGAAAATCCTTCACAATTTTCACAAAACGCCCCAAATGTGCTTGATTTCGCTCGTTTTTTACTGAGCCCGCCCCCCGGCCCCTTTTTGCAAGGTTTGGGAAAATCCACATTTTTGACTTTTTCGACACTACCGTCCCTGTGGCCTTTTAACATTTTTGCCCACTTTGGAAAATCCTTCACAATTTTCACAAAACACCCCAAATGTGCTTGCTTTTGCTCGTTTTTCACTGAGGCCGCCCCCTGCCCCTTTTTGCAAGGTTTGGGAAAATCCCCATTTTTGACTTTTTCAACATTACCGGCCCTGTCGTTTTTTTAAATTTTTGCCTGGTTTGGAAAATCCTTCACAATTTTCACATTACACATCAACTGTGCTTGATTTTGCTCACTCATCCCGCCTCCCGGCCACTTTTAGCAAGTTTTGGGAAAATCCCCATTTTTGACTTTTCGACACTACCGGCCCTGTCGCCTTTTAACATTTTTGCCCACTTTGGAAAATCCTTCACAATGTTCACAAAACGCCCCAACTGTGCTTGATTTTTTCCAATTTTTTCACTCATCCCGCCCCCCGGCCACTTTTAGCAAGGTTTTGGGAAAATCCCCATTTTTGACTTTTTCGACACTACCGGCCCTGTCACCTTTTAAACATTTTGCCCACTTTGGAAAATCCTTCACAATTTTCACAAAAATCCCAAACTGTGCTTGATTTTGCTCCTTTCTCACTCATCCCGCCCCCCTGGCCCCTTTTAGCAAGGTTTGGGAAAATCCCCATTTTTGACTTTTTCGACACTAACGGCCCTGTCGTTTTTTTAAATTTTTGCCAACTTTGGAAAATCCTTCACAATTTTCACAAAACGCCCCAACTGTGCTTGATTTTGCTCGTTTTTCACTCATCCCGCCCCCCGGCCACTTTTAGCAAGTTTTGGGAAAATCCCCATTTTTGACTTTTTCGACACTACCGGCCCTGTCGCCTTTTAACATTTATGCCCACTTTGGAAAATCCTTCACAATTTTCACAAAACGCCCCAACTGTGCTTGATTTTTTCTAATTTTTAACTCATCCCGCCCCCCGGCCACTTTTAGCAGGTTTTGGGAAAATCCCCATTTTTGACTTTTTCGACACTACCGGCCCTGTCGTTTTTTTCAATTTTTGCCTGGTTTGGAAAATCCTTCACAATTTTCACATTACACATCAACCGTGCTTGATTTTGCTCACTCATCCCGCCTCCCGGCCACTTTTAGCAAGTTTTGGGAAAATCCACATTTTTGACTTTTTCGACAATACCGGCCCTGTCGCCTTTTAACATTTTTGCCCACTTTGGAAAATCCTTCACAATTTTCACAAAACGCCCCAACTGTGCTTGATTTTGCTCGTTTTTCACTCATCCCGCCTCCCGGCCACTTTTAGCAAGTTTTGGGAAAATCCACATTTTTGACTTTTTCGACACTACCGGCCCTGTGGCCTTTTAAAATTTTTGCCCACTTTGGAAAATCCTTCACAATTTTCACAAAATACCCAAACTGTGCTTGATTTTGCTCCTTTCTCACTCATCCCGCCCCCCTGGCCCCTTTTAGCAAGGTTTGGGAAAGTCCCCATTTTTGACTTTTTCGACACTAACGGCCCTGTCGTTTTTTAAATTTTTTGCCAACTTTGGAAAATCCTTCACAATTTTCACAAAACGCCCCAACTGTGCTTGATTTTGCTCGTTTTTCACTCATCCCGCCCCCCGGCCACTTTTAGCAGGTTTTGGGAAAATCCCCATTTTTGACTTTTTCGACACTACCGGCCCTATCGTTTTGTTCAATTTTTGCCCGGTTTGGAAAATCTTTCACAATTTTCACATTACACATCAACTGTGCTTGATTTTGCTCACTCATCCTGCCCACCCCGGCCACTTTTAGCAGGTTTTGGGAAAATCCCCATTTTTGACTTTTTCGACACTACCGGCCCTGTGGCCTTTTAAAATTTTTGCCCACTTTGGAAAATCCTTCACAATTTTAACATTACACATCAACTGTGCTTGATTTTGCTCACTCATCCCGCCTCCCGGCCACTTTTAGCAAGTTTTGGGAAAATCCCCATTTTTGACTTTTTCGACACTACCGGCCCTGTGGCCTTTTAACATTTTTGCCCACTTTGGAAAATCCTTCACAATTTTCACAAAACGCCCCAACTGTGCTTGATTTTGCTCGTTTTTCACTCATCCCGCCTCCCGGCCACTTTTAGCAGGTTTTGGGAAAATCCACATTTTTGACTTTTTCGACACTACCGGCCCTGTGGCCTTTTAAAATTTTTGCCCACTTTGGAAAATCCTTCACAATTTTCACATAATACCCAAACTGTGCTTGATTTTGCTCCTTTCTCACTCGTCCCGCCCCCCTGGCCCCTTTTAGCAAGGTTTGGGAAAATCCCCATTTTTGACTTTTTCGACACTAACGGCCCTGTCGTTTTTTAAATTTTTTGCCAACTTTGGAAAATCCCTCACAATTTTCACAAAACGTCCCAACTGTGCTTGATTTTGCTCGTTTTTCACTCATCCCGCCCCCGGCCACTTTTAGCAGGATTTTGGGAAAATCCCTATTTTTGACTTTTTCGACACTACCGGCCCTATCGTTTTATTCAATTTTTGCCCGGTTTGGAAAATCTTTCACAATTTTCACATTACACATCAACTGTGCTTGATTTTGCTCACTCATCCCGCCTCCCGGCCACTTTTAGCAAGTTTTGGGAAAATCCCCATTTTTGACTTTTTCGACACTAACGGCCCTGTCGCCTTTTAAAATTTTTGCCCACTTTGGAAAATCCTTCACAATTTTCACAAAACGCCCCAATTGTGCTTGATTTTTTCCAATTTTTTCACTCATCCCGCCCACCGGCCACTTTTAGCAGGTTTTGTCAAAATCCCCATTTTTGACTTTTTCGACACTACCGGCCCTGTGGCCTTTTAAAATTTTTAACCACTTTGGAAAATCCTTCACAATTTTCACAAAACGCCCCAACTGCGCTTGATTTTTTCCAATTTTTTCACTCATCCCGCCCCCCGGCCACTTTTAGCAAGTTTTGGGAAAATCCCCATTTTTGACTTTTTCGACACTACCGGCCCTATCGTTCTTTAACATTTTTGCCAACTTTGGAAAATACTTCACAATTTTCACAAAACGCCCCAAATGTGCTTGATTTTTCTCGTTTTTCACTGAGGGCGCCCCCTGCCCCTTTTTGCAAGGTTTGGGAAAATCCCCATTTTTGACTTTTTCGACACTACCGGCCCTGTCGTTTTTTTAAATTTTTGCCTGGTTTGGAAAATCCTTCACAATTTTCACATTACACATCAACTGTGCTTGATTTTGCTCACTCATCCCGCCTCCCGGCCACTTTTAGCAAGTTTTGGGAAAATCCCCATTTTTGACTTTTTCGACACTACCGGCCCTGTGGCCTTTTAAAATGTTTGCCCACTTTGGAAAATCCTTCACAATTTTCACAAAATACCCAAACTGTGCTTGATTTTGCTCTTTTCTCACTCATCCCGCCCCCCTGGCCCCTTTTAGCAAGGTTTGGGAAAATCCCCATTTTTGACTTTTTCGACACTAACGGCCCTGTCGTTTTTTAAAATTTTTGCCAACTTTGGAAAATCCTTCACATTTTTCACAAAACGCCCCAACTGTGCTTGATTTTGCTCGTTTTTCACACATCCCGCCCCACGGCCACTTTTAGAAGGTTTTGGGAAAATCACCATTTTTGACTTTTTCGACACTACCGGCCCTGTGGCCTTTTAACATTTTTGCCCACTTTGGAAAATCCTTCACAATTTTCACAAAACGCCCCAACTGTGCTTGATTTTGCTCGTTTTTCACTCAGCCCGCCCCCCTGGCCCCTTTTAGCAAGGTTTGGGAACATTCCTATTTTTGACTTTTTCGACACTAACGGCCCTGTCGTTTTTTTAAATTTTTACCAACTTTGGAAAATCCTTCACAATTTTCACAAAACGCCCCAACTGTGCTTGATTTTTTCTAATTTTTCACTCATCCCGCCCCCCGGCCACTTTTAGCAGGTTTTGGGAAAATCCCCATTTTTGACTTTTTCGACACTACCGGCCCTGTCACCTTTTAAAATTTTTGCCCACTTTGGAAAATCCTTCACAATTTTCACAAAATACCCAAACTGTGCTTGATTTTGCTCCTTTCCCACTCATCCTGCCCCCCTGGCCCCTTTTGGCAAGGTTTGGGAAAATCCCCATTTTTGACTATTTCAACACTAACGGCCCTGTCGTTTTTTAAAATTTTTGCCAACTTTGGAAAATCCTTCACAATTTTCACAAAACGCCCCAACTGTGCTTGATTTTGCTCGTTTTTCACTAATCCCGCCCCACGGCCACTTTTAGCAGGTTTTGGGAAAATCCCCATTTTTGACTTTTTCGACACTACCGGCCCTGTGGCCTTTTAACATTTTTGCCCACTTTGGAAAATCCTTCACAATTTTCACAAAAATCCCAAACTGTGCTTGATTTTGCTCGTGTTTCACTCATCCCGCCCCCCGGCCACTTTTAGCAGGTTTTGGGAAAATCCCCATTTTTGACTTTTTCGACACTACCAGCCCTGTCACCTTTTAAAATTTTTGCCCACTTTGGAAAATCCTTCACAATTTTCACAAAAATCCCAAACTGTGCTTGATTTTGCTCGTGTTTCACTCAGCCCGCCCCCCTGGCCCCTTTTAGCAAGGTTTGGGAAAATTCCCATTTTTGACTTTTTCGACACTAACGGCCCTGTCGTTTTTTGAAATTTTTGCCAACTTTGGAAAATCCTTCACAATTTTCACAAAACGCCCCAACTGTGCTTGATTTTGCTAATTTTTCACTCATCCCGCCCCCCGGCCACTTTTAGCAGGTTTTGGGAAAATCCCCATTTTTGACTTTTTCGACACTACCGGCCCTGTGGCCTTTTAAAATTTTTGCCCACTTTGGAAAATCCTTCACAATTTTCACAAAATACCCAAACTGTGCTTGATTTTGCTCCTTTCCCACTCATCCTGCCCCCCTGGCCCCTTTTGGCAAGGTTTGGGAAAATCCCCATTTTTGACTTTTTCAACACTAACGGCCCTGTCGTTTTTTAAAATTTTTGCCAACTTTGGAAAATCCTTCACAATTTTCACAAAACGCCCCAACTGTGCTTGATTTTGCTCGTTTTTCACTAATCCCGCCCCACGGCCACTTTTAGCAGGTTTTGGGAAAATCCCCATTTTTGACTTTTTCGACACTACCGGCCCTGTGGCCTTTTAACATTTTTGCCCACTTTGGAAAATCCTTCACAATTTTCACAAAACACCCCAAATGTACTTGATTTTGCACGTGTTTCAATCAGCCCGCCCCCCTTGCCCCTTTTAGCAAGTTTTGGGAAAATCCCCATTTTTGACTTTTTCGACACTACCGGCCCTGTGGCCTTTTAAAATTTTTGCCCACTTTGGAAAATCCTTCACAATTTTCACAAAACACCCCAACTGTGCTTGATTTTGCTCGTGTTTCACTCAGCCCGCCCCCCTGGCCCCTTTTAGCAAGGTTTGGGAAAATTCCCATTTTTGACTTTTTCGACACTAACGGCCCTGTCGTTTTTTTCAATTTTTGCCCACTTTGGAAAATCCTTCACAATTTTCACAAAACGCCCCAACTGTACTTGATTTTGCTAATTTTTCACTCATCCCGCCTCCCGGCCACTTTTAGCAGGTTTTGGGAAAATCCCCATTTTTGACTTTTTCGACACTACCGGCCCTGTGGCCTTTTAACATTTTTGCCCACTTTGGAAAATCCTTCACAATTTTCACAAAAATCCCAAACTGTGCTTGATTTTGCTCGTGTTTCACTCATCCCGCCCCCCGGCCACTTTTAGCAGGTTTTGGGAAAATCCACATTTTTGACTTTTTCGACACTACCAGCCCTGTCACCTTTTAAAATTTTTGCCCACTTTGGAAAATCCTTCACAATTTTCACAAAAATCCCAAACTGTGCTTGATTTTGCTCGTTTTTCACTCAGCCCGCCCCCCTGGCCCCTTTTAGCAAGGTTTGGGAAAATTCCCATTTTTGACTTTTTCGACACTAACGGCCCTGTCGTTTTTTGAAATTTTTGCCAACTTTGGAAAATCCTTCACAATTTTCACAAAACGCCCCAACTGTGCTTGATTTTGCTCGTTTTTCACTAATCCCGCCCCACGGCCACTTTTAGCAGGTTTTGGGAAAATCCCCATTTTTGACTTTTTCGACACTACCGGCCCTGTGGCCTTTTAACATTTTTGCCCACTTTGGAAAATCCTTCACAATTTTCACAAAACACCCCAAATGTGCTTGATTTTGCACGTGTTTCAATCAGCCCGCCCCCCTGGCCCCTTTTAGCAAGGTTTGGGAAAATTCCCATTTTTGACTTTTTCGACACTACCGGCCCTGTCGACTTTTAACATTTTTGCCCACTTTGGAAAATCCTTCACAATTTTCACATTACACATCAACTGTGCTTGATTTTGCTCACTCATCCCGCCCCCCTGGCCCCTTTTAGCAAGGTTTGGGAAAATTCCCATTTTTGACTTTTTCGACACTAACGGCCCTGTCGTTTTTTGAAATTTTTGCCAACTTTGGAAAATCCTTCACAATTTTCACAAAACGCCCCAACTGTGCTTGATTTTGCTCGTTTTTCACTAATCCCGCCCCACGGCCACTTTTAGCAGGTTTTGGGAAAATCCCCATTTTTGACTTTTTCGACACTACCGGCCCTGTGGCCTTTTAACATTTTTGCCCACTTTGGAAAATCCTTCACAATTTTCACAAAACACCCCAAATGTGCTTGATTTTGCACGTGTTTCAATCAGCCCGCCCCCCTGGCCCCTTTTAGCAAGGTTTGGGAAAATTCCCATTTTTGACTTTTTCGACACTAACGGCCCTGTCGTTTTTTGAAATTTTTGCCAACTTTGAAAATCCTTCACAATTTTCACTAAACGCCCCAACTGTGCTTGATTTTTTCTAATTTTTCACTCATCCCGCCCCCCGGCCACTTTTTGCAGGTTTTGGGAAAATCCCCATTTTTGACTTTTTCGACACTACCGGCCCTGTCACCTTTTAAAATTTTTGCCCACTTTGGAAAATCCTTCACAATTTTCAAAAAAAATCCCAAACTGTGCTTGATTTTGCTCGTTTTTCATTCATCCCGCCCCCCGGCCACTTTTAGCAAGTTTTGGGAAAATCCCCATTTTTGACTTTTTCGACACTACCGGCCCTGTCGCCTTATAAAATTTTTGCCCACTTTGGAAAATCCTTCACAATTTTCACAAAACACCCCAACTGTGCTTGATTTTGCTCGTGTTTCACTCAGCCCGCCCCCCTGGCCCCTTTTAGCAAAGGTTTGGGAAAATTCCCATTTTTGACTTTTTCGACACTAACGGCCCTGTCGTTTTTTAAAATTTTTGCCTGGTTTGGAAAATCCTTCACAATTTTCACATTACACATCAACTGTGCTTGATTTTGCTCACTCATCCCGCCTCCCGGCCACTTTTAGCAAGTTTTGGGAAAATCCCCATTTTTGACTTTTTCGACACTACCGGCCCTGTCGACTTTTAACATTTTTGCCCACTTTGGAAAATCCTTCACAATTTTCACATTACACATCAACTGTGCTTGATTTTGCTCACTCATCCCGCCTCCCGGCCACTTTTAGCAGGTTTTGGGAAAATCCCCATTTTTGACTTTTTCGACACTACCGGCCCTGTCGACTTTTAACATTTTTGCCCACTTTGGAAAATCCTTCACAATTTTCACAAAACACCCCAAATGTGCTTGATTTTGCACGTGTTTCAATCAGCCCGCCCCCCTGGCC